>NC_069504.1:309399824-309665145 GCF_027579735.1 Bombina bombina | reverse complement strand
CAAAGAGCTAAGAATAGTAGAACTTGAAACAACAGAGTTAACCATGGGTGTTAGTGCAAAACCGCTTGGTAGGGTGCGGCTATTCATGCAGGCCATATAGAGCTGACAACATTCAGTGTCGTATCAGCTATTAAACTAATTAGAACAGTACTACCAAAATACAGCCAATGAAGGGCCTTAGGAAGACTGAGCCAAGGTTGGATTGTATAGAAAAAAAGATAAAAGAAGGCGCCAACATAGTGCGGTTACCAATGGGATGGAACACGCTTAGTAAATAATACCAGGTACTCACAGGATGAAAGACACTTGAGAAGTGTCACAGGTGCCTCCTGGACTCTCAGAGTTGTCCAGCTAACTCCCACTCCACTGTGGTGGTAAGGTTCCGCTTGTCTCTACCGATTAGGATGGCTCCGCTAGTGGTTGTGGCTCCCAGCCAGTATTCCAATAGGACTCTCTTGCGGTTTCCCCAAATCCAGCTATCCAGTTAAAATCCGTGCTCTCCGGTGATACAGCAAGGATAAAAGTGGTTTGTGACGGTGGTAACAAACTACAATATTGCCATTAAAAATATCAGAAAAGAAAGTTCGTGGCAGCAAGCTGTCACCATCCAAAAGACCGTGTCTTTTGGATGGTGACAGCTTGCTGCCACGAACTTTCTTTTCTGATATTTTTAATGGCAATATTGTAGTTTGTTACCACCGTCACAAACCACTTTTATCCTTGCTGTATCACCGGAGAGCACGGATTTTAACTGGATAGCTGGATTTGGGGAAACCGCAAGAGAGTCCTATTGGAATACTGGCTGGGAGCCACAACCACTAGCGGAGCCATCCTAATCGGTAGAGACAAGCGGAACCTTACCACCACAGTGGAGTGGGAGTTAGCTGGACAACTCTGAGAGTCCAGGAGGCACCTGTGACACTTCTCAAGTGTCTTTCATCCTGTGAGTACCTGGTATTATTTACTAAGCGTGTTCCATCCCATTGGTAACCGCACTATGTTGGCGCCTTCTTTTATCTTTTTTTCTATATAGTATCCACCCCTGGGTCACCAACAGGGATCTTTTGGAGAAGAGCCTGCCTACTGTGATTTGGACATTACGCCCATCATATATGTAACACTTTGAACTTCGATCATTGGGACTTTTTCACTATAATATTTTACAATTCTATCACATTGCTGTGTTCATTATTTACAGTGCCTTGCAGTTTTATCACCTTATTATTTTGGGGTGTTTGCTGCAAAGACACCACTATATTATGTTATCACTTTTAATATCTAAGAAGAATTTATTTGTTTCTTAAGAATTCATTTGTATCCTAATATAATTTGATTGGGGTATTTTTCTATAACGATTTGTATCGTATAGTTTTATATTTAGATTTTTAACACTGTGATTGTGTCTCACTGTCATACAGACAGTGGATTTTCAGACCATTGGCGCACTAATTATACACTAGCACCAAGGTTGGATTGTAGTATTTGGTTAGGCTAATCATGATGGCCATGTAGACCACCACCACTGAGAGTCCTGGAAGTAACAGGGATGATGAGATGAAAGTGCTAAGAATAGTACTACTTGAAACAACAGAGTTAGCCATGGGTGTTAATCCAAGACCGCTTGGATTTATTTTTGTATTGGGTGCAGCTAATCATGCAGGCCATATAGAGCTGACAACATTCGGTGTTGTATCAGCTATAAAAATAATAAGAACTGTACTATCAAAATACAGACAATGAAGGGCCTATGAAGACTGAGCAAAGGTTGGATTGTAGTATTTTGTTCGGCTAATCATGATGGCCATGTAGACCGCCCGTAACAGGGATGAAAGTGCTAAGAATAGTACTAATTGAAACAACAGAGTTAGCCATGGGTGTTAGCCTAAGACCACTCGGCTTTTTTTTGGGTTTGGGTGCGGCTATTCATGCAGGCCATATAGAGCTGACAACATTCGGTGTCGTATCAGCTATTAAACTAATAAGAACAGTACTACCAAAATACAGCCAATGAAGGGCCTTAGGAAGACTGAGCCAAGGTTGGATTGTAGTATTTGGTTAGGCTAATCATGATGGCCATGTAGACCACCACCATCGAGAGTCCTGGAAGTAACAGGGATGATGAGATGAAAGAGCTAAGAATAGTAGAACTTGAAACAACAGAGTTAGCCATGGGTGTTAGTGCAAAACCGCTTGGCTTTTTTTTGGCTTTGGGTGCGGCTATTCATGCAGGCCATATAGAGCTGACAACATTCGGTGTCGTATCAGCTATTAAACTAATAAGAACAGTACTACCAAAATACAGCCAATGAAGGGCCTTAGGAAGACTGGGCCAAGGTTGGATTGTAGTATTTGGTTAGGCTAATCATGATGGCCATGTAGACCACCACCACCGAGAGTCCTGGAAGTAACAGGGATGATGAGATGAAAGAGCTAAGAATAGTAGAACTTGAAACAACAGAGTTAGCCATGGGTGTTAGTGCAAAACCGCTTGGCTTTTTTTTGGCTTTGGGTGCGGCTATTCATGCAGGCCATATAGAGCTGAAAACATTCTGTGTCGTATCAGCTATTAAACTAATAAGAACAGTACTACCAAAATACAGCCAATGAAGGGCCTTAGGAAGACTGGGCCAAGGTTGGATTGTAGTATTTGGTTAGGCTAATCATGAAGGCCATGTAGACCACCATCACCGAGAGTCCTGGAAGTAACAGGGATGATGAGATGAAAGAGCTAAGAATAGTAGAACTTGAAACAACAGAGTTAGCCATGGGTGTTAGTGCAAAACCGCTTGGCTTTTTTTTGGCTTTGGGTGCGGCTATTCATGCAGGCCATATAGAGCTGAAAACATTCGGTGTCGTATCAGCTATTAAACTAATAAGAACAGTACTACCAAAATACAGCCAATGAAGGGCCTTAGGAAGACTGGGCCAAGGTTGGATTGTAGTATTTGGTTAGGCTAATCATGATGGCCATGTAGACCACCACCACCGAGAGTCCTGGAAGTAACAGGGATGATGAGATCAAAGAGCTAAGAATAGTAGAACTTGAAACAACAGAGTTAACCATGGGTGTTAGTGCAAAACCGCTTGGTTGGGTGCGGCTATTCATGCAGGCCATATAGAGCTGACAACATTCAGTGTCGTATCAGCTATTAAACTAATTAGCACAGTACTACCAAAATACAGCCAATGAAGGGCCTTAGGAAGACTGAGCCAAGGTTGGATTGTAGTATTTGGTTAGGCTAATCATGATGGCCATGTAGACCACCACCACTGAGAGTCCTGGAAGTAACAGGGATGATGAGATGAAAGTGCTAAGAATAGTACTACTTGAAACAACAGAGTTAGCCATGGGTGTTAATCCAAGACCGCTTGGATTTATTTTTGTATTGGGTGCAGCTAATCATGCAGGCCATATAGAGCTGACAACATTCGGTGTTGTATCAGCTATAAAAATAATAAGAACTGTACTATCAAAATACAGACAATGAAGGGCCTATGAAGACTGAGCAAAGGTTGGATTGTAGTATTTTGTTCGGCTAATCATGATGGCCATGTAGACCGCCCGTAACAGGGATGAAAGTGCTAAGAATAGTACTAATTGAAACAACAGAGTTAGCCATGGGTGTTAGCCTAAGACCACTCGGCTTTTTTTTGGGTTTGGGTGCGGCTATTCATGCAGGCCATATAGAGCTGACAACATTCGGTGTCGTATCAGCTATTAAACTAATAAGAACAGTACTACCAAAATACAGCCAATGAAGGGCCTTAGGAAGACTGAGCCAAGGTTGGATTGTAGTATTTGGTTAGGCTAATCATGATGGCCATGTAGACCACCACCATCGAGAGTCCTGGAAGTAACAGGGATGATGAGATGAAAGAGCTAAGAATAGTAGAACTTGAAACAACAGAGTTAGCCATGGGTGTTAGTGCAAAACCGCTTGGCTTTTTTTTGGCTTTGGGTGCGGCTATTCATGCAGGCCATATAGAGCTGACAACATTCGGTGTCGTATCAGCTATTAAACTAATAAGAACAGTACTACCAAAATACAGCCAATGAAGGGCCTTAGGAAGACTGGGCCAAGGTTGGATTGTAGTATTTGGTTAGGCTAATCATGATGGCCATGTAGACCACCACCACCGAGAGTCCTGGAAGTAACAGGGATGATGAGATGAAAGAGCTAAGAATAGTAGAACTTGAAACAACAGAGTTAGCCATGGGTGTTAGTGCAAAACCGCTTGGCTTTTTTTTGGCTTTGGGTGCGGCTATTCATGCAGGCCATATAGAGCTGAAAACATTCTGTGTCGTATCAGCTATTAAACTAATAAGAACAGTACTACCAAAATACAGCCAATGAAGGGCCTTAGGAAGACTGGGCCAAGGTTGGATTGTAGTATTTGGTTAGGCTAATCATGAAGGCCATGTAGACCACCATCACCGAGAGTCCTGGAAGTAACAGGGATGATGAGATGAAAGAGCTAAGAATAGTAGAACTTGAAACAACAGAGTTAGCCATGGGTGTTAGTGCAAAACCGCTTGGCTTTTTTTTGGCTTTGGGTGCGGCTATTCATGCAGGCCATATAGAGCTGAAAACATTCGGTGTCGTATCAGCTATTAAACTAATAAGAACAGTACTACCAAAATACAGCCAATGAAGGGCCTTAGGAAGACTGGGCCAAGGTTGGATTGTAGTATTTGGTTAGGCTAATCATGATGGCCATGTAGACCACTACCACCGAGAGTCCTGGAAGTAACAGGGATGATGAGATCAAAGAGCTAAGAATAGTAGAACTTGAAACAACAGAGTTAACCATGGGTGTTAGTGCAAAACCGCTTGGTAGGGTGCGGCTATTCATGCAGGCCATATAGAGCTGACAACATTCAGTGTCGTATCAGCTATTAAACTAATTAGTACAGTACTACCAAAATACAGCCAATGAAGGGCCTTAGGAAGACTGAGCCAAGGTTGGATTGTAGTATTTGGTTAGGCTAATCATGATGGCCATGTAGACCACCACCACTGAGAGTCCTGGAAGTAACAGGGATGATGAGATGAAAGTGCTAAGAATAGTACTACTTGAAACAACAGAGTTAGCCATGGGTGTTAATCCAAGACCGCTTGGATTTATTTTTGTATTGGGTGCAGCTAATCATGCAGGCCATATAGAGCTGACAACATTCGGTGTTGTATCAGCTATAAAAATAATAAGAACTGTACTATCAAAATACAGACAATGAAGGGCCTATGAAGACTGAGCAAAGGTTGGATTGTAGTATTTTGTTCGGCTAATCATGATGGCCATGTAGACCGCCCGTAACAGGGATGAAAGTGCTAAGAATAGTACTAATTGAAACAACAGAGTTAGCCATGGGTGTTAGTCTAAGACCACTCGGCTTTTTTTTGGGTTTGGGTGCGGCTATTCATGCAGGCCATATAGAGCTGACAACATTCGGTGTCGTATCAGCTATTAAACTAATAAGAACAGTACTACCAAAATACAGCCAATGAAGGGCCTTAGGAAGACTGAGCCAAGGTTGGATTGTAGTATTTGGTTAGGCTAATCATGATGGCCATGTAGACCACCACCATCGAGAGTCCTGGAAGTAACAGGGATGATGAGATGAAAGAGCTAAGAATAGTAGAACTTGAAACAACAGAGTTAGCCATGGGTGTTAGTGCAAAACCGCTTGGCTTTTTTTTGGCTTTGGGTGCGGCTATTCATGCAGGCCATATAGAGCTGACAACATTCGGTGTCGTATCAGCTATTAAACTAATAAGAACAGTACTACCAAAATACAGCCAATGAAGGGCCTTAGGAAGACTGGGCCAAGGTTGGATTGTAGTATTTGGTTAGGCTAATCATGATGGCCATGTAGACCACCACCACCGAGAGTCCTGGAAGTAACAGGGATGATGAGATGAAAGAGCTAAGAATAGTAGAACTTGAAACAACAGAGTTAGCCATGGGTGTTAGTGCAAAACCGCTTGGCTTTTTTTTGGCTTTGGGTGCGGCTATTCATGCAGGCCATATAGAGCTGAAAACATTCTGTGTCGTATCAGCTATTAAACTAATAAGAACAGTACTACCAAAATACAGCCAATGAAGGGCCTTAGGAAGACTGGGCCAAGGTTGGATTGTAGTATTTGGTTAGGCTAATCATGAAGGCCATGTAGACCACCATCACCGAGAGTCCTGGAAGTAACAGGGATGATGAGATGAAAGAGCTAAGAATAGTAGAACTTGAAACAACAGAGTTAGCCATGGGTGTTAGTGCAAAACCGCTTGGCTTTTTTTTGGCTTTGGGTGCGGCTATTCATGCAGGCCATATAGAGCTGAAAACATTCGGTGTCGTATCAGCTATTAAACTAATAAGAACAGTACTACCAAAATACAGCCAATGAAGGGCCTTAGGAAGACTGGGCCAAGGTTGGATTGTAGTATTTGGTTAGGCTAATCATGATGGCCATGTAGACCACCACCACCGAGAGTCCTGGAAGTAACAGGGATGATGAGATCAAAGAGCTAAGAATAGTAGAACTTGAAACAACAGAGTTAACCATGGGTGTTAGTGCAAAACCGCTTGGTTGGGTGCGGCTATTCATGCAGGCCATATAGAGCTGACAACATTCAGTGTCGTATCAGCTATTAAACTAATTAGAACAGTACTACCAAAATACAGCCAATGAAGGGCCTTAGGAAGACTGAGCCAAGGTTGGATTGTAGTATTTGGTTAGGCTAATCATGATGGCCATGTAGACCACCACCACCGAGAGTCCTGGAAGTAACAGGGATGATGAGATCAAAGAGCTAAGAATAGTAGAACTTGAAACAACAGAGTTAACCATGGGTGTTAGTGCAAAACCGCTTGGTTGGGTGCGGCTATTCATGCAGGCCATATAGAGCTGACAACATTCAGTGTCGTATCAGCTATTAAACTAATTAGAACAGTACTACCAAAATACAGCCAATGAAGGGCCTTAGGAAGACTGAGCCAAGGTTGGATTGTAGTATTTGGTTAGGCTAATCATGATGGCCATGTAGACCACCACCACTGAGAGTCCTGGAAGTAACAGGGATGATGAGATGAAAGTGCTAAGAATAGTACTACTTGAAACAACAGAGTTAGCCATGGGTGTTAATCCAAGACCGCTTGGATTTATTTTTGTATTGGGTGCAGCTAATCATGCAGGCCATATAGAGCTGACAACATTCGGTGTTGTATCAGCTATAAAAATAATAAGAACTGTACTATCAAAATACAGACAATGAAGGGCCTATGAAGACTGAGCAAAGGTTGGATTGTAGTATTTTGTTCGGCTAATCATGATGGCCATGTAGACCGCCCGTAACAGGGATGAAAGTGCTAAGAATAGTACTAATTGAAACAACAGAGTTAGCCATGGGTGTTAGTCTAAGACCACTCTGCTTTTTTTTGGGTTTGGGTGCAGCTAATCATGAAGGCCAGATAGACCTGCCACCATTTGGTGTTGTAACAGGTATGAAAATGCAAAGAACAGTACTACTTAACACAACCTACTTACCATGGGTCCCAGAGCATATGTTTGGTTGTTATATTTTGTAAGGGTAATCATGCATGCCATATAGACCTCCACCGATAGGGTGAGTATGAGTAACAGCTATTAAAATGCGAAGGACATTACTAATTAACACAACATAGTTACCATGGGTCGCAGACCAAGAGCAGATGTCTTATTATTATATTTTGTATGGGTAATCATCCAGGCCGTATAGACCTCACCAAATAGGGGGAGTTACAGAGATTAAAGTGCTAAGAATGGTAGTACTTAAAACACAACCTCGTTAAAATAGGTAGCAGACCACATGTCTTATTATTATAATTTTTCAGGGTAATCTGGCAGGCCATATAGAACTCCCCCGATGGGGGGGGGGGGGAACAGGGATTAAAGCGCTAAGAAAAGTACTAATTGACACAAGCTAGTTGGGTCCAAGAACGCATGTTTGATTATTAGAATTTATTAGGGTAATTATATATCTAACAAATCTATCTATTTCTCTTCTATCGATTCTATCTAACTATCAATCTATGTATATCTATCTATCCTATCTATCACTATCAATCTATCTTCTGTCCGGGATGTTTTGAGACAGCCACTTTGGGAATGTTAGTTGATTTAGACCCATTATGGCTTAAAAGCAGACTCTGCATCAACTATGTAATTTTCCATGGGAGTTTTGCCAGGGATCCCCCTCCAGCATGCAACAGTCCAGGTGTTAGTACCCTTGAAACAACTTTTCCATCACTATTGTGGCCAGAAAGAGTCCTTGTAGGTTTTAAAGTTCGCCTGCCTATTGAATTCAATAATAGTTACATTGTAGCTAGCTTAGGTTTTATTTTTATTTCACAGGTAATTTTTTATTTATTTTAACTAGGTAGACTAGTTAGTAAATAGTTATTAACTAACTACCTAGTTAAAATAAATACAAACTTACCTGTGAAATAAAACCTAAGAACCTACCATTACAAAAACAAACACCTAGATTTAGAGTCCTGCGTTAGCCTTAAAAAGCAGCATTAAGGGGTCCTAACGCTGCTTTTTAACGCCCGCTGGTATTACGAGTCAGGCAGGTACAGGTGTACCGCTCACTTTTTTTCCACAACTCGAGGCTACCGTAAATCCCCTTACGTCAATTGCGTATCCTATCTTTTCTATGGGATTTGCCTAGCTGCTTGGAAGAAGTGAGCAGTACAGCCTCTACCTCCAAGACTCCTACCGCATAAAAAAGTCAGTAGTTAAGAGTTTTATGGGCTAACGCCAGAACATAAAACTCTTAACTACAGTGCTAAAAGTACACTAACACCCATAAACTACCTATGAACCCCTAAACCGAGGCCCTCCCACATCGCAAACCCTATAATAATTTTTTTTAACCCCTAATCTGCCGACCGGACATTGCCGCCACCTACATAATCCCTATGAACCCCTAATCTGCTGTCCCTAACATCGCCGACACCTATATTATATTTATTAACCCGTAATCTGCCCCCCAACGTCGCCGCGCAAACACTATAATAAATTTTATTAACCACTAATCTGCCCTCCCTAACATCACCGCCACCTACCTACAATTATTAACCCCTAATCTCCCGCCCCCAACGTCGCCGCTACTATAATAAAGTTATTAACCCCTAAACCTAAGTCTAACCCTAACCCTAACACCCCCCTAAGTTAAATATAATTTAAATAAAATGAACTAAAATTACTATCATTAAATAAATTAATCCTATTTAAGACTAAATACTTACCTATGAAATAAACCCTAATATAGCTACAATATAACTAATAGTTACATTGTAGATATTTTAGGATTAATATTTATTTTACAGGCAACTTTGTATTTATTTTAACTAGGTACAATAGCTATTAAATAGTTATTAATTATTTAATAGCTACCTAGTTAAAATAATTACAAAATTACCTGTAAAATAAATCCTAAACTAAGTTACAATTACACCTAACACTACACTATCAATAAATTAATTAAATAAATTAACTACAATTATCTAAAATAAAATACAATTAAATAAACTAAACTATAATACAAAAAAACAAACACTAAATTACAAAAAATAAAAAAAATATTACAATAATTTTAATCTAATTACACCTAATCTCAGCCCCTAATAAAATAAAAAAGCCCCACAAAATAATTAAATTCCCTACCCTAAACTAAATTACAAAGTAATCAGCTCTTTTACCAGCCCTTAAAAGGGCTTTTTTGCGGGGCATTGCCCCAAAAGTAATCAGCTCTTTTACCTGTAAAAAAAAAAATACAATCCCCCCTCCAACATTACAACCCACCACCCACACACCCCTACTCTAAAACCCACCCAATCTCCCCTTAAAAAAAACTAACACTACCCCCTGAAGATCACCCTACCTTGAGCCGTCTTCAGCCAGCCGGCCACCGATGGGACAGAAGAGGACATCCGGACCGGCAGAAGTCTTCATCCTATCCGGGCAGAAGAGGACATCCGGACCAGCAGACATCTTCATCCAGGTGGCATCTTCTATCTTCATCCTGTAGCTTTATTATATTTAACATATTTTGGATATATTTAGGACAGCAATCCATCCAAATAAGGTTGTCGCTACACCTGTAGGTTACATATATATATTTTACATAAGTCGGGCTAAATAGGGTATTGCTATACCTTATAGATTAATTATATATATAGGACAGCAGTCCATCCAAATAGGGTGTCACTACACCTGTAGCTTCAATATATATATATTAACCCTTTAAGTGCTAAGCACTTTCCCACCTTGGTGCTAAGCTGATTTGAGGTTTTTTTTTTTTTTGGTTTTTTTTAATACACTGTATATATATTTTTAACTTTTTTTTTTTTCAGATCCCCAAAACTTATACCGTTGGAAAGGTTAGGCGATTTTCCAACTGTGGGTCTTGGGGGTCTGTAACTGCTTAGATGCCTGAGTTACAGGCTTCTAAGCAGCATGCCCCCTTTCCCTTTACTCATCATTGTGATTTTTCAATAAAGTTGCGTGGTGATGTCATCACGTTATTGCGCCCCAGCGATGCCTGTCACTATACAGGCCTGGCGATGCCTTTCACTATACAGGCCCGATTGCTTGGGTATGAGGGGTTGGGAGCCCCCAGATCTCCCTCAAGGTGGAAGAGTGCTAGCGACGGCTCTGAACCATCGTTAGCACCTGACTGGGACAATTTACGACAGCTCAGAGCATCGTTAGCACTCAAGGGTTAAATAAATAATAATATTTTTAACTAAACATGCCCCCTAAAAGAAAGTTATTTTTAAAAGAACAATCGGATTCAAAAAGGAGGTGAAATGAGAGAGATAAAAAAAAAAAAAAATGACTGATGAAGAAAGGACCCATTTAAGGGAAGCAAAAGCTGTTGAGAAAAGAAAAGAGAGAACAAATATGACAGATAATCAGAGACATAAAGAACCACAAAGAAACACATTTGCTCATAGAAAAGTGCATGCAGAAAATGAACGATCTCAAACAAAAAAACAGCTTAGCATAAGCAATACAGAAAGGGAAGGTAAAAGCAAACTTAGGGCAAGTCATGTTCAACGCCACCGTACATATTTTGCAAAACAAACTCAACACATTGTTGCAATTGAGAAATATGATGATTCATTTAATCATAATAACTGTGGAGAGCTAAATGTTATATGCACCAACTGTGATGCAGTACATTTTCCAAAAGAGCAGCCATCAGACAAACTATTCAGTCAATGCTGCAGCAAAGGAAAAGTATTTATTGAACCAATTAAAGTAGCTCCTTTAACACAAAGCCTAATGACAGGAACTACTGAGCAGTGCAGACGTGTTTTCATGCAGCTCCTGGTTCTTAAGCAATTTTATGGATTAACATATTAATTTAAACCCTAAAAATGTCTCTTTATCATATGCTGAAGACCTCAGACACATGCCTAATGCTGCACAAGAAACAGAAACACACAATTTCTGCAGATATACAAACAACATGTACCCCTAAGTGAAGCCATGCGGTCCGGACCACCATTCAGCATACCGCACTCCTACTACAACTACAAGCCAGCCTGACCTGCCAAGGATTTTCAACAATACTACAGCACAATGGAGGATTTTCATGAAATAAGAGCCTTACTAATGGAATTACAACATCAAATGACGAGCCAATTTAACTGCCTGAGTAGCGTCATCCGATGCGGTTCTGAGTACAAAGGGGCATCTGCAGTGGCAATGGAGGAACGAGTGGATCTCCGGTTTCACACACAGACACCTCAGGCTCTAATCACTGTGAAACAGAGTGCTACGACACAGTTACACCAGATTTTGGTATCCTCCTCTCCCTGGATCCGTCATGCACTGGGTGATACCGTCCGCTCGTGGGAAAGAGCAGGATGTCAGTTGCCTAGTGTGATGCCATCTCAGTGTGATAGCAGTCTTTTTGTTGTCACCCCAAATGTGATGGGACCTTTACTAGGCTCAGATTTCTATGTGATCCCCCACAACTTCGGCTTTAGCACTGGCCCTCCCTGGTATCCTAAGTATGTGACTAGTAACCTGATTGTGGTAATGAATCAGGAGGGGATACTGCACACACACGGCTCATTGACTGTTACCGGACCCATCTTACAGATTCGGAATGTCCATTTTCGAGGTGACCGCACGGCTTCTGGGCAGAACTCCCCGGCGGCTCCTGGGTTTCTGGACCTTAGAACCAGAGTAGGGTAAAGACCTGCCAACTCACACGCTCTCCACTTTGACTGTGTATACCTAACGGTTTTATGTGGAGCCGGTTTTGTGATCTACTTGCATGCTTTCAGTTCTCCTGTTACTTATTTTACCTCTTAATTTTGTATGTTAATGGTTAACTGTAATTCCTTATTACTCTGACCGATAACCCTTAGGAAATTGATATGTATTATGTACTAATACATAAGGGACCAGGATAGAGAAATTGAACCTAACATCAGTGATGAGACTAGTTAGTCTGCTCCCTCCTGCTTTCACTTACACATATCTTAGGACTATTGTTTATCCAAGTGGAATGCTGTGTATTACTATTTTTATATGCAATTACTATAGTGGGCTGAATGCTAAGCACAATAACATGTTCATCTAGGTTTGCTTACTATAACAACTTGGTTTAGTTATTTATCTATCTAAATGCAACATCTAACCTATTATATGAGTAGTAAATGGGGCATAGTAAGGCCTATACACAGATTTTACACCTTAATTTTACATCTCAGGAGCTATAGTTGTAACAAATGCCCCCTGAATTTAACTATTTATCACTGATAAGGAGTGCTATCCCTTAAACATAATGCCTATGCTCAGTCAGCGGCCGAGACAGGGCTATGGGTTTAGACTAGTGCACTTCTGGGTACTCCTCATCTTAGCCACACATTACTTATTCTAATAGTGTTTTACTGATCTCTGAGGCGTCCCTATTCTAAAGGAGACATCTTTGAAATTCCATCTCAAATGATCTGCAAAGACTCCATTGTAAATTAGATTTTTGGTGAACAATTAAAAGATTCGGATGCTTTAAATTTTGCCAAAATTGCAATCTTATGTCCAAAAAATAGTGATGATGACAAGATCAATGAAAAAGTTCTTAGTTTGTTAGAAGGTGAAACCTCTGCTTATTTAAGTAATGCTTCTATTGATGATGAATCACAGAAAGACAGGGATAATAACCCAGTTGAATTTTTAAATGAATTGGCTCCTTCTGGAATGCCAGTTCATAAACTCAATCTTAAAATTGGCAGTATTATTAGGCTTTTGCGTAACCTTAATACTAAGAGAGGTCTCTTTAACGGCACCAGATTGGTTGTGAAAGCTTTGCGGCAAAACTTAATCATTGCTCAATTACTAAATGGTACCGCTGAAGGACAAAATGTCTTTATTCCTCGAATAGACTTAGCCCCAAGTAATACAGAACTTCCTTTTATATTACGAAGAAGACAATTTCCAGTTAAATTTGCATTCGCTATGACTATTAACAAGTCTCATGGTCAAACTTTAGATAGAGTTGGCATATATTTGCCTGAACCTGTTTTCAGCCATAGTCAGCTATATGTAACTTTCTTTCGAGTAAAAAGTTCTGCTGATGTAAAAGTTAAAGTCATAGATGGACAAGAACAAGGCTATTTATTAACAGGAAGTGATGCCTGTTTTACAAAAAATATGATCTGTACTGGATATACTGTATTTAGGACAGCAGTCTGTCGCTACACCTGCAACTTAAATCTATATATAAAATAAGTGTGACCAAATAGGGTGTTGCTATACCTGTAGCTTATTATATATATATATATATATATATATATATATATATATATATATATATAAAATATTTGTGATAAATTTATGACAGCAGTCCATAAAAATACGGTGTTGCTACAACCTGTAGCTTAAATATTTATATAAAAGCAGATGTACCAAATAGGGTGTTGCTACATCTGTAGCTTAAAAATAATAAATAGACTGCCCTTTGGGCAGGCTTATCGCCTAGTATGATATAATGTAAAATTTATATTTTTCAATTAATTTAAATCTCCTTGCTGCAAAATTCTACTTAAAGTGAAGTTACACTTTGATGAATGAAAGCCCGGTTTTTAAAAATACTATTAAAAACAGGGGCACTTTCATTCCTCCAATCACGGCATGGCCTCAGGCAATGACTCCCCTGGGGGGAAAGCCGTGATTGGAGGAAGCCGGAGTAGTCATTGCTGACATGAGAAGAGAGAATCTCTGGGTGGGGGAAGCTGCTCTGGCTGTGAAAAGAAGAAAGGTACATTTTTAAACAAAACGGCTGCTTTCTAAACTTTGATGAATGAAAGTGCCCCTGTTTTTAATAGTATTTTTAAAAACCGGGCTTTCATTCATCAAAGTTTACCTTCACTTTAAACCAATAAGTTTGGATAACCCCTCTATTTATAATATTATATAAATTATATTCTGAAATTGCATGTAGTATATACAGAAATCAAAATATAGCGAACACATGGGAGTCCTATACGTTTTTATACAAGGAAATGCACACTGGATGACATTGTAAAATGCCTAAATGTATACAGAAAAAAACAAAATTTTTAAAATATACACGGCTAGATTACGAGTTTTTTTTCGGTAAGCTGTTCAGGGCTAACAAGCAGTTTATGCTCACCGCTCACCTACAAACAACGCTGGTATTACGGGTTTTTTTAAACCCATCGTTAGCTGCAGAAAAGTGAGCGGAGAGCAAAATTTAGCTCCACATCTCACCTCAATACCAGCACTGCTTACGTTAGCGGTGAGCTGGTAAAACGGGCTTGTGCACGATTTCCCCATAGGAATCAATGGGGCAGAGCCAGCTGAAAAAAAACCTAACACCTGCAAAAAAAGCAGCATTCAGCTCCTAACGCAGCCCCATTGATTCCTATGGGGAAAGAAAATGTACTTTTACACCTAACACCCTAACATGAACCCGAGTCTAAACACCCCTAATATTACACTTATTAATCCCCTAATCTGCCGCCCCCGCTATCGCTGACACCTACATTATGTTATTAACCCCTAATCTGCCGCTCCGGACACCGTCGCCACCTACATAATATGTATAAACCCCTAATCTGCTGCCCCCAACATCACCGACACCTACATTATATTTATTAACCCCTAATCTTCCTCCCCCAATGTCGCCGCAACCTTAACTAAACTTCATAACCCCTAACCCTAGTCTAACCCTAACCCTAACACCCCCTAACTTAAATATAATTTAAATAAATCTAAATGAATATTCCTATCATTAACTAAATAATTCCTATTTAAAACTAAATACTTACCTGTAAAATAAACCCTAAGCTAGCTACAATATAACTAATAGTTACATTGTAGCTATCTTAAGGTTTATTTTTATTTTTCAGGCAACTTTGTATTTATTTTAACTAGGTAGAATAGTTATTAAATAGTTATTAACTATTTATTAGCTACCTAGCTAAAATAAATACAAAAGTACCCGTAAAATAAAACCTAACCTAATTTACAATTACACCTAACACTACAGTATAATTAAATTAATTCCCTACATTAAATTAAATTACAATTAAATAAAATAAACTAAAGTACAAAAAAACAAACAAACACTAAATTACAGAAAATAATAAAATAATTACAAGTTTTTTAAACTAATTACACCTAATCTAATCCCCCTAATAAAATAAAAAAGACCCCCAAAATAATAAAAATCCCTACCCTATACTAAATTACAAATAGCCCTTAAAAGGGCTTTTTTCGGGGCATTGCCCCAAAGTAATCAGCTCTTTTACCTGAAAAAAAATACAATACCCCCCAACATTAAAACCAACCACACACCCAAAACTACTCTAAAACCCACCCAATCCCCCCTTAATGAAACCTAACACTTACCCCTTGAAGATTACCCTACATTGAGATGTCTTCACCCAACCATGCAGAAGTGGTCCTCCAGACGGGCAGCAGTCTTCATCCAAGCCGGGAAGAAGAGGTCCTCCAGACGGGCAGAAGTCTTCATCCAGACTGCATCTTTTATCTTCATCCATCCGAAGCGGAGCGGGTCCATCTTCAAGACATCCTACGTGGAGCATCCTCTTCTGTCTTGATCCGACGACTAAATGACGGTACCTTTAAGTGGCATCATCCAAGATGGCGTCCCTTTAATTCCGATTGGCTGATAGAATTCTATCAGCCAATCGGAATTAAGGTAGAAAAAATCCTATTGGCTGATCCAATCAGCCAATAGGATTGAGCTTGCATTCTATTGGCTGTTCCAATCACCCAACAGAATGCAAGCTCAATCTTATTGGCTGATTGGATCAGCCAATAGGATTGAACTTCAATCCAATTGGCTGATTGCATCAGCCAAAAGGATTTTTCTACCTTAATTCTGATTGGCTGATAGAATTCTATCAGCCAATCAGAATTGAAGGGATGCCATCTTGGATGAGGTCACTTAAAGGTACCGTCATTTAGTCATCGGATCAAGACAGAAGAGGGTGCTCAGCGTCGGATGTCTTGAAGATGGACCCGCTCCGCTCCGGATGGATGAAAATAGAAGATGCCGCCTGGATGAAGCCTTCTGCCCATCTGGAGGACCTCTTCTTCCCGGCTTGGATGAAGACCTGCCCATCTGGAGGACCTCTTCTTCCCGGCTTGGATGAAGACTTCTGCCCATCTGGAGGACCACTTCTGCCTGGTTGGGTGAAGACGTCTCAAGGTAGGGTGATCTTCAAGGGGTTAGTGTTAGGTTTTATTAAGGGGGATTGGATGGGTTTTAGAGTAGGGTTGGGTGTGTGGGTGGTGGGTTTTAATGTTGGGGGATATTGTATTTTTTTTACAGGTAAAAGAGCTGATTACTTTGGGGCAATGCCCCGCAAAAAGCCCTTTTAAGGGCTATTTGTAATTTAGTGTAGGGTAGAAATTTTTATTATTTTTGGGGGCTTTTTTATTTTATTAGGGGGATTAGATTAGGTGTAATTAGTTTTTTTTATTATTTTATTATTTTCTGTAATTTAGTCTTTGTTTTTTTTCATAATTTAGATAATTGTATTTAATTGTAGTTAGTGTAGGGAATTAATTTAATTATAGTGTAGTGTTAGGTGTAATTGTAACTTAGGTTAGGTTTTATTTTACAGGTACTTTTGTATTTATTTTAGCTAGGTAGTTTTTAAATAGTTAATAACTATTTAGTAACTATTCTACCTAGTTAAAATAAAAACAAACTTGCCTGTAAAATAAAAATAAACCCTAAGCTAGCTACAATGTAACTATTAGTTATATTGTAGCTATCTTAGGGAATATTTTTATAGGTAAGTATTTAGTTTTAAATATCAAAATAACAAGAGTATAGCATTGAGCAATGATACTTTTTATTGGACTAACTATACATTTATAAGATGACAAGCTTTCGGAAGAGTTCCTTCCTTTATCAAGTCTGAAGCAATACTAACCAATTCAATGGAATTTACAGATTATATCTTAAAACACAGAATAGCTAAGAAGAAAGAAAGTGCAGGGAGAGGAGGAACTGTTGTAAAAATCATGAGGGGGGCTTACTTAACAGGCAGACAGTGTCCAGTGTAGGAGAACAGACAGGGGAAATATATAGCTATACATAGAGCATATACCAACATAAAGTTATGTATCAACATTGAATCAATATCTATAAAGATGTGAAATTGTATATACAGGGGGATTGAACTTCAATCCAATTGGCTGATTGCATCAGCCAATAGGATTTTTCTACCTTAATTCTGATTGGCTGATAGAATTCTATCAGCCAATCAGAATTGAAGGGATGCCATCTTGGATGAGGTCACTTAAAGGTACCGTCATTTAGTCATCGGATCAAGACAGAAGAGGGTGCTCAGCGTCGGATGTCTTGAAGATGGACCCGCTCCGCTCCGGATGGATGAAAATAGAAGATGCCGCCTGGATGAAGACTTCTGCCCGTCTGGAGGACCTCTTCTTCCCGGCTTGGATGAAGACCTGCCCATCTGGAGGACCTCTTCTTCCCGGCTTGGATGAAGACTTCTGCCCATCTGGAGGACCACTTCTGCCTGGTTGGGTGAAGACGTCTCAAGGTAGGGTGATCTTCAAGGGGTTAGTGTTAGGTTTTATTAAGGGGGATTGGGTGGGTTTTAGAGTAGGGTTGGGTGTGTGGGTGGTGGGTTTTAATGTTGGGGGATATTGTATTTTTTTTACAGGTAAAAGAGCTGATTACTTTGGGGCAATGCCCCGCAAAAAGCCCTTTTAAGGGCTATTTGTAATTTAGTGTAGGGTAGAAATTTTTATTATTTTTGGGGGCTTTTTTATTTTATTAGGGGGATTAGATTAGGTGTAATTAGTTTTTTTTATTATTTTATTATTTTCTGTAATTTAGTCTTTGTTTTTTTTCATAATTTAGATAATTGTATTTAATTGTAGTTAGTGTAGGGAATTAATTTAATTATAGTGTAGTGTTAGGTGTAATTGTAACTTAGGTTAGGTTTTATTTTACAGGTACTTTTGTATTTATTTTAGCTAGGTAGTTTTTAAATAGTTAATAACTATTTAGTAACTATTCTACCTAGTTAAAATAAAAACAAACTTGCCTGTAAAATAAAAATAAACCCTAAGCTAGCTACAATGTAACTATTAGTTATATTGTAGCTATCTTAGGGAATATTTTTATAGGTAAGTATTTAGTTTTAAATATCAAAATAACAAGAATATAGCATTGAGCAATGATACTTTTTATTGGACTAACTATACATTTATAAGATGACAAGCTTTCGGAAGAGTTCCTTCCTTTATCAAGTCTGAAGCAATACTAACCAATTCAATGGAATTTACAGATTATATCTTAAAACACAGAATAGCTAAGAAGACAGAAAGTGCAGGGAGAGGAGGAACTGTTGTAAAAATCATGAGGGGGGCTTACTTAACAGGCAGACAGTGTCCAGTGTAGGAGAACAGACAGGGGAAATATATAGCTATACATAGAGCATATACCGACATAAAGTTATGTATCAACATTGAATCAATATCTATAAAGATGTGAAATTGTATATACAGGGGGAATACAAAAGTTAAAAAAGACAAAAGTGTGGACATAGGCTCACCTGTGTACCTATGTATAAAGAATGTGGAATATACAATGTAATTGACTAAATGAAAGTACATTTGATAATGTGTTAAGAATCCAGAGTCCACATTTAGTCCAGAATTAAACAAGTTGAAGTGCATTATCATTTTCATTTCAAAGGTTTTTCTTTCCATGGTGTTGTCTCTGAGAATTTTGATTTTGAGGTTTTGGATGGAGTGGTCAGGTTGGGTGAAATGGTGACCAACAGGGGTGCAGTATTTGTTTCACAGTAGTTTTTGATTGAGTATCTGTGTAAGTTCATCCGAAGGTGCAGTTTTTGGCTTGTTTCTCCAATATAGCATCCCACTTCACATGCAGTGCAATGTATCATGTATACCACATTTGCAGATATACATGAATTTTCCCCTTTAATTTTATAGGATTTATTATTGGGATTTGCTGTTCTGCTTTCACAAACGTGTTGACACAGTTTGCAGAGAGCTTTATAGCAGCACTTGGTTCCATTCTGAGTGTTCTTTTTCTCAAGGGGTAGCTTCCTATGTACCAGTTTCTGCTTTAGGTTAGGTGAGGTTAGGTTCATGCACTTTCTGTCTTCTTAGCTATTCTGTGTTTTAAGATATAATCTGTAAATTCCATTGAATTGGTTAGTATTGCTTCAGACTTGATAAAGGAAGGAACTCTTCCAAAAGCTTGTCATCTTATAAATGTATAGTTAGTCCAATAAAAAAGTATCATTGCTCAATGCAATACTCTTGTTATTTTGATATCTAAATCTCTGGACTAACAAAGCTACTCCAATCTACATGACTATGGAAGATACTGACTATAGCCATAATAAGAAGCAAATCATGAAACTGATCACAAAAGAAACACAGATCAACAGTGATATATACTTCCTATCATCCTGCAAAAAAATGAATCTCATTCCAAATGGACTGAAAATTAAGAATCCACTTGCAAACACTCATAACTGTGAGTATGCTGAAAAACTGTGCAGACGTACCAGTGAGAAACTGAGAAATAACCTAATTCCTCAACTAAACAGCAAAAAATAAAAGACCAAAAGCAGCTCCTACTACAAAAACTACAAGAAAATAATGGGTACAATGAAGATATTAAGAAAGAAATGCAACACTTCCACAAAGCACAAAAACAAAATTCTATCAAGAAGAAAAAGAAGAAACTTGCATGCCTGTCACAAAACAGAATAAAACACCAAATGCAAGAAAACAGAACTCCATGTGACAGATCAACTACAACTTCAACAACAAATGACCAAACGTCCACAGACAATAACAGCACCTCATTCAAAACACAAACTGTCACCAACCAAGAAAACCACACAGAAAACTGAGGGATTGTGAACCTTTCAAACTACCACCTGTCAGGGCCAGAGATATCAGTACTGTGTAAAGGATTATCATTCTGTCCAAGTACAAATCTAGACAAAATCCAACTGTACTCAGACTTAGAAGAATTGTTCAGGAGATTGCGGCTAAAAGAATTATTCTATGACAAAGAAAATACCAGCACTATGGAGGACTACAATGGAAGGAAAAAGAACACAATATTCACACCTACTCCAGGACGCAACACAAAATTGGAAAGCTATATTGAAAGCTTCAGGTTAAGAACTGCATCTCTGCTCAACACACAGCAGAAAAAAATTATGTATAACCTCTCACACTTACCTAAACCTAAGAAATAAGGAAAATATTAACATTAAGCCTGCAGACAAGGGAGAAGCAGTGGTGATCATGAATACACAGGACTACATCACAGAGGGAAATAGACAATTATCAGATCAAACTTATTATTACAAAAAACTGGAAAAGGACCCCACCCAGGAATACACTTTGCAACTTAGAAAACTAATTAAAACATTCCCTAAACACAAGCAACATAAACTGGACAAACTGGTGCCCTCTAACCCTAGCATAGGGACATTCTACATGCTCCCAAAAATCCACAAACCAGGGAACCCAGGAAGACCAATAATAACAGGCATGGACACTCTGACTGAGCAAATATCGGGCCTAGTGGAGAATATTCTTAAGCCTTTAGTTATTAACTCCACTAGCTTTATAAAAGACACCACTGATTTTCTTAACAAAATCAGCCAGATAACAGAATTGCCAAAGGATACTATACTTGTTTCAATGGATGTGGAATCCTTGTACAGCAATATTCCACATAAAGATGGTATTGATGACTGCTTAAACTTTCTTTCCTCCGACAGCCCTAACCAGACATATAGTGCTTTAACAGTCAGTAAACTTACAGAATTTATACTTACTCACAATTATTTCATCTTCAATCACTCCATCTACTTACAAACCATAGGCACCAAAATGGCGCCACAGTACGCAAACCTCTTCATGGCTGACAGAACAGAGATTCCTAGCCACTCACCCTTACAAACCCTTCAAATACTTTTGCTACATAGATGATATTTTCATCATATGGACAGAAGGAGAAAAAACCTTGAACATTTTCATAAATCACTTAATCTATTTCATGCAACAATCAAGCTTAAAATGAACTTTTCTAGAGACTGTGTCAACTTCCTGGATACAACAATATCCATCACAAATGGCAAACTGCACTCATCTGTATACAGTAAACCAACAGGTAGATGCAGCTACCTCCACAGCTCCAGCTCCCACCCCAATCACATAAAAAAATCCATAATCTACAGTCAGGCTACAAGATACCACAGAATTTGCTCAGATACCAAGGACCGTGACAAACACCTCATCACACTGTCCCAATCATTCAGAGAAAAAGGTTACAAAACAATGATTATAAATAAAAAAAATAATTCTGCCCTCAATACTCCACGTGAACACTTACTACAATACAGGGAAAAGAAAAACATATCACGTATCCCAAATACAACCCTGCTGTGGAAGGGATACGAAAAATCATAAAAGACTTGCAGCCACTACTCTTAGAGGATCCCACACTCAAAAAAATCTTTCAAAAACCTCCAATCCTGACATACAGACAACCACCTAACCTAAAGCAGAAACTGGTACATAGGAAGCTACCCCTTGAGAAACAGAACACTCAGAATGGAACCAAGTGCTGCTATAAAGCTCTCTGCAAACTGTGTCAACATGTTTGTGAAAGCAGCACAGCAAATCACAATAATAAATCCTATAAAATTAAAGGGGCATATTCATGTATATCTGCAAATGTGGTATACATGATACATTGCACTGCATGTGAAGTGGGATGCTATATTGGAGAAACAAACCAAAAACTCCACCTTCGGATGAACTTACACAGACACTCAATCAAAAACCACTGTGAAACAAAATACTGCACCCCTGTTGGTCACCATTTCACCCAACCTGACCACTCCATCCAAAACCTCAAAATCAAAATTCTCTGAGGCAACTTCAAAAACACCATGGAAAGAAAAACCTTTGAAATGAAAATGATAATGCACTATAACTTGTTTAATTCTGGACTAAATGTGGACTCTGGATTCTTAACACATTATCAAAAAATTTTGTAATGTACTTTCATTTAGTCAATTACATTGTATATTCCACATTCTTTATACATAGGTACACAGGTAAGCCTATGTCCACACTTTTGTCTTTTTTTAACTTTTGTATTCCCCCGTATATAAAATTTTACATCTTTATAGATATTGATTCAATGTTGATATATAACTTTATGTCGGTATATGCTCTATGCATAGCTATATATTTCCCCTTTCTGTTCTCCTACACTGGACACTGTCTGCCTGTTACCTAAGCCCCCCTCATGATTTTTACGACACCTCCTCCTCTCCCTGCACTTTCTGTCTTCTTAGCTATTCTGTGTTTTAAGATATAATCTGTAAATTCCATTGAATTGGTTAGTATTGCTTCAGACTTGATAAAGGAAGGAACTCTTCCGAAAGCTTGTCATCTTATAAATCTATAGTTAGTCCAATAAAAAAGTATCATTGCTCAATGCAATACTCTTGTTATTTTGATATCTAAATCTCTGAACTAACACGGCTACTTCAATCAACGTGACTATAGTTTTAAATCGGAATAATTTATTTAATTGTAGTAATTTTATTTAGATTTATTTAAATTATATTTGTTAGGGGGGGTTAGGGTTAGGGTTAGACTTAGATTTAGGGGTTAATACATTTAATATAGTGGCACCGAAGTCCGGTCGTCAGATTAGGGGTTAAAAATTTTATTTAAGTGTTTGCAATGTGGGGGGGGTTCGGTTTAGGGGTTAATAGGTAGTTTATGGGTGTTAGTGTACTTTTTAGCACTTTAGTTAAGAGTTTTATGTTACGGCGTTAGCCCATAAAACTCTTAACTACTGACTTTTAAATGCGGTACGAGTCTTGACTGGAGAGGCTGTACCGCTCACTTTTTCCAAGACTCGTAATACCGGCGTTAGGAAAATACCATTGAAAATATGGGATACGCAATTAACGTAAGTGGACTTGTGGTATGTTTGAGTCGTGGAAAAAAAGTGAGCGGTACACCTGTACCTGCAAGACTCGTAATACCAGCGGGCGTTAAAAAGCAGCGTTGGGACCTCTCAACACTGCTTTTCAACCCTAATGCAAAACTTGTAATCTAGGTGACAAGTTTTACTATACAGAATACACTTACTTCCTCTATGAACAACCTTTATTTCAATATAATAGAATGTATTAAAGTTCCAACTACAAAAAAGTTGATTTTCTAAAAGGATCAAGTTCTTTTAACAGATGTAGGTATAATGTACAATGGAGCTTAGAAGACAGAAGTAAAAATATGTTTGCTTCATTATCAGACTATTTAAAAAAAAAAAAGAAAAAGAAAGTTATCTTCATTTTATAAATTGAGGTATTAGAATAGTATTCTTGGTAAGGCTTACATCTTGTTCCCTGCAGGTTTTGAATTGTACAAATGAAAGAAAATTTGTTTTTCCTTTTGGAACTTTGATATGCATATCAAGGCATCAAACATACAGCATGTGCCAGATCCTGATTGAATACCATAGGTGGTAGAGAAAATGGTAATACGTCTAGTCAGGAAACTCAGCAGACAGTGACATTACAGAGAACCTAGTGTGTTGATGCTGTTACTCATCCCTGGTTAAGAATAAATATCACGCACTCTATGGCACATCAAACAACATCAGAACACAAATGAATGAAGATGAAGTGTATGTTTGTGAGAGAAAATAATAGGAAAATCAAAGGTTTAAATTGCTAACATGCTGGTCAGTAGGGTCAGTCAAGAAGATAAGATTTGGTACCAAGTGTTCACACAGTCTGAAGAAAAGAAATATAAATGAAATAAAGCAGTCAGTCTACAGAACCAATGAAAACATGCAAAATAATGTAGGGAAAAGGCAGATTTTCACAGTTCATTTTTAAGATTTTGGCCCTTCGCCTTATAAATTTTATACCATGTTTTCTAAACAAACATGAAGTAATATACAAGTTTTAAAGGACATTTAACATTTCAGAAAAAAATCATACTTTGGGGTAGATTTATAAAGCAGCAGATGCTACAATCTACCCCCGTAGTTTCAGGTTCTTAAGATCGCTGCTTCTTAAATCATCCGTTACCTCTGAGGTGGGGGACAGCAATCATCCTGATCAGATACGATCGGGATGATTGACACCCCCTGCTAGCGGCTGATTGGCCGGGATGGGGCAGGGGGCGGTATTGCACAAGCATTTCACAAGAAATGCTTAGGCAATGATAAATGCCGACAGTGTATGCTGTCGGCATTTATCGACGTGCGGTGGACATGATCCGCTACAACGCCTCTACTGTTTGTTACAATCACGCCAGTACGAGTGAGAAATAAATTCAGATATGAAATATGAAACCACACCATTTGTACATGTTGTTGTCCTGAAGTGACTATAGAAGTCTTTACATTCTGCTAAGATACATGAGGCATTCATATGGGTAGTGAGTGTTGAGAATGTCTTGTGAGTACAATAAGAGAATATTACACATGTAAATGAACTTTTGTACTTGCAGAGTGAACAAAGGATATCAGTTTTGGGGATACTTCATAGTTTCTATTTCAAATACAGGCAATTAACACACAAAAAAATTATTTTCATGAACTCTTTGTTTAAAAACACATAGCGGCAGCTGGATTTTAACTACCTAACAGCCAGATTACGAGTTTTGCGGTATGAGGGGCTCGGTACTAACTTGCAAGTTATTTCCACCGCTCACCTTTATTAGCGCTGCTATTACAGGTTTGCAAAAAAACAGCGTTAATGGGAAATATGGCAGCATTGAGCTCCATAATGCACACAAATACCAGCGCTGCTTTGAGCTGGTTTTGCATGCTCGTGCACAATTTCCCCATAGGCATCAATGGGGATAGCCGGCTTAAAAAAAGCCTAACACCTGCAATAAAGGAGTGTAAAGCTCTGTAACGCAGCCCCATTGATTCCTATGGGAAAAGAAAAGATATGTTTACACCTAACACCCTAACATAAACCCCTGAGTCTAAACACCCCAAATCTGCTGCTTCCGACATCGCCGCCACCTACATTACACTTATTAACCCCTAATCTGCTTCCCCCAATGTCGTCACTAGCTACATACATTTATTAACCCCTAATCTGCTGCCCCAATGTCGTCGCTACCTACACTTATTAACCCCTAATCTGCCACCCCCAATGTCGCCGACACCTACATACACTTATTAACCCCTAATCTGCCACCCCTGACATTGCTGACACCTACCTACACTTATTAACCCCTA
Source organism: Bombina bombina (assembly GCF_027579735.1). NCBI lineage: Eukaryota > Metazoa > Chordata > Amphibia > Anura > Bombinatoridae > Bombina > Bombina bombina. Next base: position 309,639,270 of record NC_069504.1, on the reverse strand, counting down.
ATCTGCTGCCCCCAATGCCGTCGCTACCTACATACATTTATTAACCCCTTATCTGCTGCCCCAATGTCGTTGCTACCTACCTACACTTATTAACCCCTAATCTGCTGCCCCCAATGTCGCCGCCACCACTATACAGGGAGTGCAGAATTATTAGGCAAATGAGTATTTTGACCACATCATCCTCTTTATGCATGTTGTCTTACTCCAAGCTGTATAGCCTCGAAAGCCTACTACCAATTAAGCATATTAGGTGATGTGCATCTCTGTAATGAGAAGGGGTGTGGTCTAATGACATCAACACCCTATATCAGGTGTGCATAATTATTAGGCAACTTCCTTTCCTTTGGCAAAATGGGTCAAAAGAAGGACTTGACAGGCTCAGAAAAGTCAAAAATAGTGAGCTATCTTGCAGAGGGATGCAGCACTCTTAAAATTGCAAAGCTTCTGAAGCGTGATCATCAAACAATCAAACGTTTCATTCAAAATAGTCAACAAGGTCGCAAGAAGCGTGTGGAAAAACCAAGGCGCAAAATAACTGCCCATGAACTGAGAAAAGTCAAGCGTGCAGCTGCCAAGATGCCACTTGCCACCAGTTTGGCCATATTTCAGAGCTGCAACATCACTGGAGTGCCCAAAAGCACAAGGTGTGCAATACTCAGAGACATGACCAAGGTAAGAAAGGCTGAAAGACGACCACCACTGAACAAGACACACAAGCTGAAACGTCAAGACTGGGCCAAGAAATATCTCAAGACTGATTTTTCTAAGGTTTTATGGACTGATGAAATGAGAGTGAGTCTTGATGGGCCAGATGGATGGGCCCGTGGCTGGATTGGTAAAGGGCAGAGAGCTCCAGTCCGACTCAGACGCCAGCAAGGTGGAGGTGGAGTACTGGTTTGGGCTGGTATCATCAAAGATGAGCTTGTGGGGCCTTTTCGGGTTGAGGATGGAGTCAAGCTCAACTCCCAGTCCTACTGCCAGTTTCTGGAAGACACCTTCTTCAAGCAGTGGTACAGGAAGAAGTCTGCATCCTTCAAGAAAAACATGATTTTCATGCAGGACAATGCTCCATCACACGCGTCCAAGTACTCCACAGCGTGGCTGGCAAGAAAGGGTATAAAAGAAGAAAATCTAATGACATGGCCTCCTTGTTCACCTGATCTGAACCCCATTGAGAACCTGTGGTCCATCATCAAATGTGAGATTTACAAGGAGGGAAAACAGTACACCTCTCTGAACAGTGTCTGGGAGGCTTTGGTTGCTGCTGCACGCAATGTTGATGGTGAACAGATCAAAACACTGACAGAATCCATGGATGGCAGGCTTTTGAGTGTCCTTGCAAAGAAAGGTGGCTATATTGGTCACTGATTTGTTTTTGTTTTGTTTTTGAATGTCAGAAATGTATATTTGTGAATGTTGAGATGTTATATTGGTTTCACTGGTAAAAATAAATAATTGAAATGGGTATATATTTGTTTTTTGTTAAGTTGCCTAATAATTATGCACAGTAATAGTCACCTGCACACACAGATATCCCCCTAAAATAGCTATAACTAAAAACAAACTAAAAACTACTTCCAAAACTATTCAGCTTTGATATTAATGAGTTTTTTGGGTTCATTGAGAACATGGTTGTTGTTCAATAATAAAATTAATCCTCAAAAATACAACTTGCCTAATAATTCTGCACTCCCTGTACTAAAGTTATTAACCCATAAACCTCTGGCCTCCCACATCACTAACACTAAATAAATATATTAAACCCTAAACCTAACCCTAAGTCTAACCTAACCCTAAGTCTAACCCTACCCCTAACACCCCTAACTTTAATATAATTAAAATAAATCTAAATAAAAATTACTATTAATACCTAACTAATTCCTATTTAAAACTAAATACTTAACTGTAAAATAAACCCTAAGATAGCTACAATATAACTAATAGTTACATTGTAGTTATCTTAGGTTTTATTTTTATTTCACAGCTAAGTTTGTATTTATTTTAACTAGGCAGACTAGTTACTAAATAGTTATTAACTATTTACTAACTACCCAGTTAAAATAAATACAAACTTACCTGTAAAATCAAAACTAACCTGTCTTACACTAACACCTAACATTACACTACAATTAAATAAATTACATTAATTAAATACAATTAACTAAATTACAAAAAAATAAACACTAAATTACACAAACTAAAAAAGAAATTATAAAATATTTAAACTAATTACACCTAATCTAATAGCCCTATCAAAATAAAAAAGCCCCCAAAATAAAAAAAAACCTAGCCTAAACTAAACTGCCAATAGCCCTTAAAAGGGCCTTTTGCGGGGCATTGCCCCAAAGAAATCAGCTCTTTTATCTGTAAAAAAAAAATACAAACAAAATCCTATCTAAAAAACCTAAGCTCCCCATTGCCTTGAAAAGGGAATTTGGATGGGCAGTGCCCTTAAATGGGCATAGCTCTTTTCCATTGCCCAAACCCTAAGCTAAAAATAAAACCCACCCAATAAACCCTTAAAAAAACCTAAAACTAACCCCCAAAGATCCACTTACTGTTTTTGAAGACCGGACATCCATCCTCATCAAGCCGGGAGAAGTCTTCATCCAAGCAGCAAGAAGTGGTCCTCCAGGCGGGCAGAAGTTTTCATTCAGATGGCATCTTCTATCTTCATCCTTCCAACGTGGAGCGGCTCCATCTTCAAGACATCCGGCACAGAGCATCCTCTTCTGTCGACGGCTACTGAATGAAGGTTCCTTTTCAGCCAATAGGATTGAGCTTTAATCCTATTGGTTGATCCAATCAGCCAATAGGACTGAGCTTGCATTCTATTGGCTGATTGGAACAAAAAATGATGTAAAAAAAAATGAGACAAAGATAAATCATTTCAGAACTTTTTCCACCTTTAATGTGACCTATAAACTGTACAACTCAATTGAAAAACAAACTGAAATCTTTTAGGTAGAGGGAAGAAAAAATAAAAATAAAATAATATGGTTGCATAAGTGTGCACACCCTTAAACTAATACTTTGTTGAAACACCTTTTGATTTTATTACAGCACTCAATCTTTTTGGGTATGAGTCTATGAGCATGGCACATTTTGACTTGGCAAGATTTGCCCACTCTTCTTTGCAAAAACACTCCAAATCTGTCAGATTGTGAGGGCATCTCCTTGCACAGCCCTCTTCAGATCACCCCACAGATTTTCAATCAGATTCAGGTCTGGGCTCTAGCTGGGCCATTCCAAAACTTTAATCTTCTTCTGGTGAAGCCATTCCTTTGTTGATTTGGATGTATGCTTTGGGTTGTTGTCATGCTGAAAGATGAAGTTCCTCTTCATGTTCAGCTTTCTAGCAGAAGCCTGAAGGTTTTGTGCCAATATTGACTGGTATTTGGAACTGTTCCTAATTCCCTCTAGCTTAACTAAGGCCCCAGTTCCAGCTGAAGAAAAACAGCCCCAAAGCATGATGCTGCCACCACCATGCTTCACTGTGGGTATGGTGTTCTTTTGGTGATGTGCAGTGTTGTTTTTGCGCCAAACATATCTTTTGGAATTATGGCCAAAAAGTTCAACCTAGGTTTCATCAGACCATAACACCTTTTCCCACATGCTTTTGGGAGACTTCAGATGTGTTTTTTCAAAATGTAACCTGGCTTGGATGTTTTTCTTTATAAGAAAAGGCTTTCGTCTTGCCACTCTACCCATAGCCCAGACATATGAAGAATACGGGAGATTGTTGTCACATGTACCACACAGCCAGTACTTGCCAGATATTCCTGCAGCTCCTTTAATGTTGCTGTTGGCCTCTTGGTAGCCTCCCAGACCAGTTTTCTTCTCGTCTTTTCATCAATTTTGGAGGGACGTCCAGTTCTTGGTATTGTCACTGTTGTGCCATATTTTCTCCACTTGATGATGACTGTCTTCACTGTGTTCCATGGTATATCTAATGTATTGGAAATCCTTTTGTACCCTTCTCCTGACTGATACCTTTTAACAATGAGATCCCTCTGATGCTTGGGAAGCTCTCTGTGGACCATGGCTTTTGCTGTGGGATGCGACCAAGAAAAAAGGGTCAAGATGCTCTGTCCGAAGAAGAAAGCTTATCTAGACAGGCATAATGTTCTACAAAGCAATCAGAAACAAGCTGCTCTCCTATAAATTACAAATAGTGTATAAAGCAGAAGAAAAGAAAAAAGGATCAAGAAGGCCCTATAGGAGGCGCTAAATAGATAGAACAAAAATTATATGTGGATATGTGGACTCTCAAAAATAAATTAAAACAAACCACATGTGTATCTGATGACCATGAGAGACTGTCTCTTTTTTAAATATGATACCAATGAACTGGTATAGCTATGAAATAATGATGATAATATACCAGTCCAAGAAAGAGTCCTATTGATGTAATAAACTTCTTTAGTGGTGCTGTATATTGGTTAAAAGTCTGTTCGGAACAGGCTTCTCTCTAACTTCACCAAGAGTAGGCAATTCTGAATATAACAAAGACAAGGAAAGAGGCGCCGTATGTGTGAATCGATAACCAACAAGCTGTGAGTACATAGATAACACAGGGTACTCACATGATGTAAAGGCACCCACTTGTGCCAATAGGCTGGTTTTTTGCAGCAGACCAGCTAGCTGAACCAGGGTGATGTGCTGAATACTCCGATGAGGTAGCTTCCAGAGGAACAGCTGGGCTCAGTTACTGCTTCACTCCCCAGGAAGCAATCAGAGAAATGAAGGAGAGGCTAGGTTGTGTACCTCCCCAAGTAGTGTAGTGTAGTGTGCATAAAGCAATGAGAGCTATTATATAAAACTTAACAAGCTAGTTTAATAAAACATTAAAAGCAAAGTTAAAAGCAACTCATGCTAAAGCAATGCAACGCGTTTCACGGTAACAACCGTTTCATCAGGCATAAAAACATGTAAAAGATATGACCCTTATATAGGCCTACGCTACTAAAACAAAGTATGAATGATCCCTCCCCTTATAATTAGTGAACAAACCAATCAAAGCACCCTTTGTCTCATTAGTAACAAATTGTCACACCTGTAGGTTTTTAGATCTATTCATTCCCTAAATCTGCATAATGTTAATGCATTCAATAGCATAATAAAGATAGAACAAGTGGTACTGTAGACACAAAGAGAACTTAAAGTGATATTTCCTATAACATCATGATAAACAAACCAACCACAATATATAGTGATAATTAGTACTGTTGTTAGCTACAGAAAATATGCAAGCAACGTAAAAAATGAAACTGACTGATATATGTTTGTATTGATGTGTTGTTTGGTAACTCTTAAGGGGTTTAACACATATAAGAGACTATTTTATTAGAGTATTGTTACGAGGCTCCAAAAGGATACATTGTATCGTGCTAACTGGTTAATATGTCACTTAAAAACAGACCTGATAGGGCCGTTAGTGTGGAAGATGGGACCAATTCCTTTCGGAGTTTAGGAAAACGCCCTCCTACGTCACCTGTTAGTATTGATACGCTAGTGTGCTATATTATCTAAAAGATAGATGGTGTTAACCTACAATCGTGACCCAAATGTAAATAGATACACCTATCATTGGTGAGAAACATAAACAATTCCCATGTGTACCATAGTGCATGTGACAGAGCGAGAAACTACACTCAGCTAAGAGCGTGACTATTGTGATGTAACCATTGAAACATGGTTTCAATGGTTACATCACAATAGTCACGCTCTTAGCTCACTGGCTGTGAGAACGCATAATGAGCAGATATAGTGAAAAGAGTAATGTGAATTGTCTTCCATAGAGACAATACTTGGAAAGAATAATATATATAAAAAAAAGAGAATGTGGGTTATATGACAAATAAAATCTGAACCATAAATGATCAAATACGATCAGTGAATACAAACTGAAATATAGTCCATGGGTGTAAACTGTTAATATGATAATAACAGTTAGGTTATTAGAGCAGCTGAACTTTATTTGGGGTTAATCAGAGGCACTTTAAATGATGGCAGGTGTATGCTGACTCCTATTTAACATGATTTTGAATGTGATTGCTTAATTCTGAACACAGCTACATCCCCAGTTATAAGTTTTTTTTCTTTTCTTCCCTCCACCTAAAAGATTTCAGTTTGTTTTTCAAGTGAGTTGTACAGCTTATAGGTCACATTAAAGGTGGAAAAAGTTCTGAAATGATTTATCTTTGTCTCATTTTTTTACATCACAGAAAGCTGACATTTTAACAGGGGTGTGTAGACTTTTTATATCCACTGTATATATATATATATAAATACACAGAAGAAAAGGATGCACTCACCAGGATTTCAAAATCATTACCTTTATTGATTGTAACGTTTCGGGGTATTACCCCCTTTGTCAGACATCAAAGAATAACAACCATTTACTTACCCCCACTGTGCCTTTTAAACTTTATCAAGTGATCCAGAACTGAGTCGTAACCAGAAGCGCCACTCCCACCGGCTGACTTCATCAGGCGGTGACCGGCAACTGGACTCCGCTGTGCCTCTATCAACTAATTGTGAATATAACATAAACGTGATAAAACATATAATTAAATTTAATTGTAGGCAGACAAAGTATTAAGTATTCCTATCCACAAAAACAGTGGACTCAAAACAGAGTTATCGGGTCAGATCGCCATATCAGCACTGTCAAACTGATATCCGCGTTACTATAGCAACCACAATACACAAACCTTCCCCATAATCATAAGATCAGAAACAGGGTGTGGCCAAAGCAGCCAATCGTGTTGTGATCTCATTCCAATACCAAGTGAGCTCATGAACTAGCAACAACTGTCAATACGTGAGGATTACTCGGTATGCAAATGGCATTTTCTTTATGCTTTACCAAGAGACTCTAGTCTGGACATTTTATTTTTAAACCTATACTGACTTATACATCCGTAAGTGTGAGGTACAGAGCACCTTTTTCAAGTTGATCCTGTTTGGCTCCGGCAGCAGAGGCTTCTATATAGCCGGTCACGTTGCTTGCAGGATTTCATGTTGATAAGATCTGGGGAAAGCACTCTGGGGGCAAGGAGATGGCCGCTCTCTCCCTGGAGCCAGATGTCCCATGTATCAGCAATATTATTGAAAGTCTTATAATCCTCATACCTGTATTGTTGGAGTAAACAAAGTGACGTCAGAGGAGCAGGAGGGCTTACAAAACGCAACTATGCCACTCATTTGTACACAAGCTCTCATGAAAGGGAGTCCCAGTAGGGGAATGTAGGCCGCTCTACACAGGATCACGTAAGCTAATTGCCTGCTGGCACTGACATTGCACCTTTACATCAAGGATTAACTTTCCAGTTTGGTCTGACCTAGAGTGCGGTGAATGCCGCGGTTACATACCGGAAGGATTATCCGGTATGAATCCTATTGGTATCTACAGCCTGTGCAAAGTGCAGCAATTTAGCTATGTATCAATTTATATGCTAAAGCAGTATACTTGTACGCTTTTTTGTATATCACTTATACATGTCTGTTTAGTCTGTGACCTAAGATAGCAGCTAGTTTTAGCTGAGTGGTTACATTGTACTCAGAAATGTGCAGTATAAGTCTAATTTGTTTTGTTTCTTTTATTATATGTGTCACACAGATTCTTTGAATCATATTTGATTATAAATAAAATAAAATTGTTTTAATATATTAAGAGTGCTGAATTCCCTTTCTTTAGAGGGAGGGAATATTTATCATCCTATATCTCTCTTTCATTAGTAATTTGCTATTTTACATAAAGGGTCTGCACCATTACCTTTAAAAAGGCACAATACAAACATCAGATTTACTATGCCTGATTTGGGATAAAAAAAATTTTTTTCTCTCCTCTACTAATGTATATATATATATATATATATATATATATATATATATATATATATATATATATATATAGTATCCCACAAAAAAGAGTACACTCCTCACATTTCTGTAAATATTTTATTATATCTTTTCATGTAACAACAATGAAGAAATGACACTTTGCTACAATATAAAGTCCCCTCAAAATAACTAAACACACAGCCATTAATGTCTAAACCGTTGGCAACAAAATTGAGTACACCCCAAGTGGAAATGTCCAAATTGGGCCCAAAGTGTCAATATTTTGTGTGGCCACCATTATTTTCCAGCACTGCCTTAACCCTCTTGGGCATGGAGTTCACCAGAGCTCCACAGGTTGCCATTGGAGTCCTCTTCCACTCCTCCATGGCAGCATCATGGAGCTGGTGGATGTTAGAGACCTTTCACTCCCCCACCTTCAGTTTGAGGATGCCCCACAGATGCTCAATAGGGTTTAGGTCTGGAGACATACTTGGCCAGTCCATCACCTTTCCCCCTCAGCTTCTTTAGCAAGGCAGTGGTCATCTTGGAGGTATGTTTGGGGTCGTTATCATGTTGGAATACTGCACTGCAACCCAGTCTCTGAAGGGAGGGGATCATGCTCTGCTTCAGTATGTCACAGTGCATGTTGGCATTCATGGTTCCTTTAATGAACTGTAGCTCCCCAGTGCTGGCAGCACTCATGCAGGCCCAGACTATGACACTCCCACCACCATGCTTGACTGTAGGCAAGACACACTTGTCTTTGTACTCCTCACCTGTATACCGCCACACACGCTTGACACCATCTGAACCAAATAAGTTTATCCTGGTCTCATCAGACCACAGGACATGGTTCCAGTACTCCATGTCCTTAGTTGCTTGTCTTCAGCAAAATGTTTGCAGGCTTTCTTTTGCATCATCTTTAGAAGAGGCTTCCTTCTGGGATGACATGCAGACCAATTTGATGCAGTGTGCGGCTTATGGTCTGAGTACTGACAGGCTGACCCCCACCCCTTCAACCTCTGCAGCAATGCTGGCAGCACTCATACATCTATTTCCCAAAGACAACCTCTGGATATGACGTTGAGCAAGTGCACTCAACTTCTTTGGTCGAACATGGCGAGACCTGTTCTGAGTGGAACCTGTCCTGTGAAATCGCTGTATGGTCTTGCCCACTGTGCTGCAGCTAAGTTTCAGGGTCTTGGCAATCTTCTTATAGCCTAGGCCATCTTTATGTAGAGCAACAATTCTTTTTTTCAGATCCTCAGAGAGTTCTTTGCTATGAGGTGCCATGTTGAACTTCCAGTGACCAGTTAGAGAGAGTGTGAGAGCGATAACACTAAATTTAACGCACCTGCTCCCCATTCACACCTGAGACCTTTTAACACTAATGAGTCACATAAAAATGGCTAACTGGGCCCGATTTGGACATTTCCACTTAGGGGTGTACTCACTTTTGTTGCCAATGGTTTAGACATTAATGGCTGTGTGTTGAGTTATTTTGAGGGGACAGCAAATTTACACAGTTATACAGGCTTTACACTCACTACTTTACATTGTAGCAAAGTGTCATTTCTTCAGTGTTGTCACATGAAAAGATATAACAAAATATTTACAAAAATGTGAGGGGTGTACTCGCTTTTGTGGGATACTGTATATATATATATATATATATATATATATATATAGAGAGAGAGAGAGAGAGAGAGAGAGAGAAAATAACTCACTGTGTAAACTATTTACAAATCTAGACAATACAGAAGACTTGCTTTTCCCACAGAAACTCTCCGATTACACTGTTTCCAATGCAGCAAAGGATTCTGGGTAAGATATCCAAATGAGGTTCACAATCACTCACCTTTTTACTTTTAGCCTGCTTTTTAAGGCAGGCTTCCCTTTACGCCATAGCATCGCCGCATTACACAGCTTTTACGCTTAGCTAGGGTTAGTACAGTGACAAGTCTTCTGACTTGTCTAGATTTGTAAATAGTTTACACAATGAGTTATTTTCTCTACATTTTGTATTTACTCGAGGGTTTTAAACTCACTTTTCGCCTCCCCATAATTTTAATTGTTGTTGTATTTCCCCCAGAAATGAACTTTACCAAGCAGTAATTCAACCTACTCCCAGCTGATGAGTGGCAAAAACCACAAAACAGCTGTCCTGGGATTGGTCTGAATCACTGTACTAACCCTAGCTAAGCGTAAAAGCTGTGTAATGCGGCAATGCTATGGCATAAAGGGAAGCCTGCCTTAAAAAGCAGGCTAAAAGTAAAAAGGTGAGTCATTGTGAGCCTTATTTGCATACCTTACCCATAATCCTTTGCTGCATTGGAAACAGTGTAATCCGAGAGTTTCTGTGGGAAAAGCAAGTCTTCTGACGAAACGTCACACGAAATAAAGTTTTTTTGTCACTGATGTCTGAAGACCAGTGAGTTCTTATTACTACGAATTTGGATTTGAACTATAGCACCCTCGCGGATGCTGTTTAACAGTGGGAGTGCATACACTTTTCTTGTCTTGGTATATATATATATATATATATATATATATATATACTGAACATTTTCTTATAAATGAAGAACACAGGTGTTTAAAGTATTACTTAATGTACCTTCGGCTTTAGCACTGGTGTCCTTGCACATTTTAGGGTTAGTGCACAAGTAAGCAAAATCCAGAAGAAGCTTTTTTAAAGTCTATGGTGAAAGGGATTTAGCATGGCCATGCTATCTGACCGCCAGATGTTGAGTTTTTTTACTTGTATGCTTTTTATTTTCAACTTGTAACACGAGTGCAGTATTAGGAGCACTATTAATTTAAATTGAGCACAGTTAGTGCTCAATAGCACTAATAGATTTGTGCTCCACTTGTAATCTAGGCCTTTATATTTTAGTGAACCTTTTTTAGTGATGGTGGTCCTTGTGGCATGAGCTTACTATCACTAGAAAGAGAAAGCAAATGTGCATTATTTTCTTTGGAATTATAACAGTCAGTATGTGACATGATGTAAAATTAACAAAGGATAGCAAAGGAAATAGAATAAGTTTGTATCTATGTAATTTATGACTATTGTAACCCCAGCATAATTTTCTAATCATTACTGGAGTACTTCAGAACTTATTAATATGTTTTTGCAGAAGTATTCTTTCAAAGGTGGGCCTATAGAATTATTGTCTTTAGCAGCTTATTGACCCAGTAAGATGCCAAGAAAGTTGAACAAAAATAAAGTTTGCCTGTGGGACGTGTTATATATTGCATATAAGCCAAACTTGAAAGGTCAGGCGTGCTACTTGCAAATTTTTTATGTTTATATGACATGATCAACTTACATACTCAACTTACATTTAAAACACACTTAACCATTAACCTCTTTACATATAGAATAAATCATAGATGGATTCCTCTGAAATACCTAACAGAAAACAGAGCTTTGGGCTGTAACTAAGCTAAAGTTTACACTTTTTTCACATTTATGATAAAATAGGTTAAACTTATCATGCTTTGTGCTCAGTAATACTGTGAGCTGTTCTGCAATGTCACATAATGACCGTCTGAATGTTTTAGAAAAATTTTAAAAGAAGTTGTAAAATCCTCTAGAGAAATTGTACAAAAAGATTATTTCTTAAAGATGCCTGCTAAGCTTTTTTTATCCATTTCCAAGAAATTCCTGACAAAGGGACATCAGTGTCCTGAAAGCTTGCAATTGTATACACGTTTAGTTAGCTATTAAAGGTATCACCGGTACATTGCTTTTTCTTCTAAGGTACTTTCCAAGACAGATCACATAGATACATAGATTTGTAAGGCTTCCAAAGATTCCAAACCTATCTTCAAGGAACTGTAACAGGTGATGATGATTTGTAAATATCAGGTGCATCACTGAAAATTAATAAACCACTGACAATCTAGCAGATTTGTATATAATCAAATCTTCTGATTTATTGAGGCAGGTTTTAGAAATCAGCAGCTTTTCTGTATTTTAAAATTATATTTTTACCTTATATTATGCCAATGTATAATCTGCAGAATCTCTACAAATAAATAAATAAATAAATAAATAAATAAATAAATAAATAATAATAATAATAATAATATAATAATAATATCTTTGGTAGTTTGTGTTGTCATTAATTAGATACATTAATCTAACCACAAATTACTTCTCAGTCTACACCTTTTGCCAACATTGTCCACATCTCTCTTCTTTCCTCAGGGGCAATTCTGGAACTTATGGATTGGGGGCAATCACTTAACTTGCAGAGGTAACATCCAATTTGGCCAAGCACAATAAATTAATCTTTTTTTTTCAGCTTTTTTTCTTTTCTTCATTGTGATTGTATGTGGAGGGGGGTACTGCCTTCCCCCTGAACTATAGGAAATACAACAATTTCCACAACACAACTTAAAAAATACTTAATTTAGTAGTACAAATACAAACAATGCAATGTTTTGGCCCTACAGGCCTTAATCATGCATCATTAAGGCCTGTAGGGCCAAAATGTTGCAATGTTTGTATTTGTACTAATAAATTAAGTATTTTTTAGGTGGTGCTGTGGAAATTGTTGTATTAACTTGCAGAGGTCCATGCAAGGGGCTGTGGATGTAGGAAGACCTGTGGGTGAGTCATTGGTTTCCTGAGGGCAGAGGCATGGAGATTTAGTGTTGCATGGGTACAAATTGTATAAACTAGATGGAGATCTATGGTCCATGTTCCGTTCCATCAGTATTTCAGTGTGAATCTAGAATTATGGGGTACATTCCAATCAATCTGAATTCTCTTGTAAAATGTATAAAAATTTTTTCTGGCATTTTCAAACCCATTCTATTGTATTTGAGAAAACTGCAATACATCATTTATGATCAGTTAATAAGTGTTCCACAAAAATACAACCTATGCCTTGCATAGAGCTAATTCAACACTACTATTCTAGTCAATCAGAAACACATTTCTAGAAAAGTTTTGAAGGATTTTTAAACTTTTCAAATTCAACACCTTGTACTTCAATAACACAAAATATTGACTGTGTCAATTGGGGTTGCAAAGGCTTTTCCTTAGTGTTAAGGTTCTTGACCATGCCCAGTTGATATGTTCACAAAATAGATTTTATTTTGTTTGTTTTAAAAGGACATTCCAGCCCAAATTGGAATCCACATGGATGCATTTCAGTTTTTAATAGAAGCATTTTTGTAATATACATGTAATAACAAAAATGCTTCTAATAAAAGTTATAGCTGTTTTAATTATGTATTTAAGTATGCACCAAGCAGCATGTTGTTTCCTAATGTAAATTAAAAATCATTTTTTTTCAATTAAATTCCAATCAACCACTCTTAATGGCTGTAACTGCTGTTAAAGAAAACAAATAAATAAACACCAAGGCCTATATACAGTCCTTTTCAAATTATAAATTCAAACTAGCTTGCATGGATCCATGTGTTAGGTATGTGGTTGAATATGTAATGTGTTAACTGGAAACATTACGTCTTTGAAGTGTATTGGCTTATCAGTTTAATTGTACATTGCAGATAATAACCAGAAACCAATGGGTAGATCTGAGATTAAAAAAAAGGAGAGGATATTCTGTAAATGAAAGAACGTTATGGGAAACAATTGCAAGGTTCTGTATTTCAATTTCTTTAAAATGGGATAGTCACATTTCTCCCTCTTACTCCTGGCTTTGGGTAACAATACGTTTGTTCTGCAAACTACTAAAGAATAATTAGTAGAAACTGCAAATTCTCTCATTGGGGCATATTTATAAAGCTCCGTATGGAGCTTGAGGCCCCTTGTTTCCAGTAAGTGTTCAGGTTCGCCGGAAACAGAAGTTTTCAAGAAGTTATGAAGCAGCGGTCTAAAGACCACTACTCCATAACTTGTCCGCCGGTGGACAGAAATCAACCCGATTGAATTTGATTGGGTTTATTGACACCCCCTGCTAGCGGCTGATTGGCCGCGAATCTGCAGGCGGCCGCGAATCTGCAGGCGGCGGCATTGCACCAGCAGTTATATATATATATATATACATATGTATATTTTTTTTATACATTTTTATTGAATTTTCAAACATACATAAGCAAATACAAAAGAAGAAAAACATGAACAAATATTAGATATGATAGAAGTAAAATAATATTTGTACAAATCAATACGTCAAGATGGCTTGAATATGCAATATGGATAAGTCTACATAATGAGATTTCAACTAATGATACAATAGGTTCATAGGAGATTTTGATATTAACAGGATAGAGAAAGTAAAGTGAATCAATACTAATAGCATAAATACTATGATAAAGTGATTGGGGTAATCAATCTAATTACTTATGGAAAATTGAGTGAAAAAATCTGAGTGTTTGGTTTGTTGGACTAATTATTTTTACACTATCAGCAGGATTTGACATTATAGACAGCAAAATCTTACTAAACCACTTTCAGGAAGTTTTTTGGGCTTGGTGGTATAACTCTTAAGCTTATCTGACAGAACCCAGGGAATTAAAACCAGAGTATGCCCCTCTTGAACTGCCCCATTAACCTATGTATTCAAGCAGGGCACTATATTACCTCCTATATTGGGCTAGATTACAATTTGAGCGCAAAATAACTCTTATGCGAAAGCGATATTTGCACTCAACTGAGTAATACCAGCACGGAAATGTGCGCTGCTATTACAAGTTAAGTGCAATTGCACGGAAACATTGCATTCATGAGATCGCGCTTCCATGGGCTCCAATGGGAGCCTCATTCTGATGCCGTCAGACATGGCATGAGAACAAGTCGTGAATTGTTGCTAGCAATTTTAAATATATATGTATATGAATATATATTTAAGTGGTAAAATGTGCATATACACATATTAACATATAACTATATATGTATATAAGCATATACAAATATATTTACAGGGAACACACAGTTTCCATAGACTGCAATGTGAAGGCAAGATTTTTTTGGTACAAAAAATGCAATTTTTTTCCATAAAAAACTAAAAGACCCTTTATTTTGGGGACAGGGGGCCCTTTTAGAAAATTATCCAGAGATCTGATCCCTGGTTAATTTTCTGAGCGCTAATTGCTACCGCAAGCTCATGGTAGCAATAACCAGCCACTTGTAATGGCTGGTTATTTATTGTGTGCCCTTAAATGAGCAAATTTGCCCATTTACGGGCGTGCAATAAATTAGCAATCCACTTGTAATCTAGCCTATTATTTGCAGAGTATATATTTCCATTTATGGAAACATATGCCAAACCTCATTGTTTCATTTAAACAGTATGGCCAGAATCAAGCACCTTATTCTGGCAGATGATACTTTAACAATCATATTTGCATTGGTGACATTCGGCTAGATTTAGAGTTCTGCGGTAGCCGTCAAAACCAGCGTTAGAGGCTCCTAACGCTGGTTTTGGGCTACCGCTGGTATTTAGAGTCAGTCAGGAAAGGATCTAACGCTCACTTTGCAGCCGTGACTTTTCCATACCGCAGATCCCCTTACGTCAATTGCGTATCCTATCTTTTCAATGGGATCTTTCTAACGCCGGTATTTAGAGTCGTGGCTGAAGTGAGCGTTAGAAATCTAATGATAAAACTCCAGCCGCAGAAAAAAAACAGGAGTTAAGAGCTTTCTGGGCTAACGCCGGTTCATAAAGCTCTTAACTACTGTGCTCTAAAGTACACTAACACCCATAAACTACCTATGTACCCCTAAAACGAGGCCCCCCACATCGCCGCCACTCTCTTAAAAATGTTTAACCCCTAATCTGCCGACCGCACACCGCCGCCACCTACGTTATCCCTATGTACCCCTAATCTGCTGCCCCTAATACCGCCGACACCTACATAATATTTATTAACCCCTAATCTACCGCCCCCGCAATCACTGACACCTGCATATTTTTTTTAACATGTAGAAAAGCGGCAGACTCTCAGTCCCAAATTTGCAGTAAAAAGTGAAAATTTATTGGACAACATTAAAAAGATATACAGACATGGCAGTAAAAGCTAGAGCAGAAATCTTACATGTTTCACGCCCCCTACAGGCGCTTAATCATAGATGAGGGACTCTGTGAGAAACCCCATCTATTTATGCTGTGAGAGTCATAGATTAACTATTTCCTTGCCTCACAGTCATAAAGAGAAAAAAGGTTAAAAACAGATTGCTTTAGCAATTAGATACAATGGTAGAATCCAGATAGGCAAAATGTCTATCTGGATTCTCAAATCTGGTAGATGAGAACCAACAGTACATAAGATCACAGACAATATATACATTATAATAATACATCTCTGTATACATCAATTTTTGACATCTCTGACATGTTCACTATAAAATCATGAGTAGTTCAATTAATGAATTATTAATTTTAAATTATTCTATGCATAGAATACTTTCCAAAGATTATAAATTACTATTTTCTCCTTAACAACAAGAACAAATAATAAGAAACAGTCATCAATATTTATAAATATTATAAGGATATGAAAATTTGAAAAGTATTATTATAATTTAATAAGTATTATTATAATGTATATATTGTCTGTGATCTTATGTACTGTTGGTTCTCATCTACCAGATTAGACATTTTGCCTATTGGGATTCTACCATTGTAATTGCAATCTGTTTTTAACCTTTTTTCTCTTTATGACTGTGAGGCAAGGAAATAGTTAATCTATGACTCTCACAGCATAAATAGATGGGGTTTCTCTCAGAGTCCCTCATCTATGATTAAGCGCCTGTAGGGGGCGCGAAACACGTGAGATTTCTGCTCTAGCTTTTACTGCCATGTCTGTATATCTTTTTAATGTTGTCCAAAAAATTTTCACTTTTTACTGCAAATTTGGGACTGAGAGTCTGCCGCTTTTCTACACATTGTCTCTTACCTGGCATCCTGATCCTCTGCCCTCTGGCTACGGCTCTCCGTGCTTTTGTTGCCTTGAACCAGGAACTTTTTTTCATACCGCATTGCACAGCGGTTTGTTCTCTGAATTTGACTTCCGGTTAGCGGGGGATTGACAGGCTGCGTTTACCGTTTGTTTCATTCATATTTTTTTTAACCCCTAATCTGCCGCTCTGTACACCGCCGCAACTTTCATTATATCTATGTACCCCTAATCTGCTGCCCCTAACACAGCCGACCCCTATATTATATTTATTAACCCCTAATCTGCCGCCCCCAACGTCGCCTCCACCTACCTACAATTATTAACCCCTATCTGCCGACCGGAACACACCGCTACTCTAATAAATGTATTAACCCCTAAAGCTAAGTCTAACCCTAACACTAACACCCCCCTAAGTTAAATATAATTTAAATCTAACAAAATAAATTAACTCTTATTAAATAAATTATTCCTATTTAAAGCTAAATACTTACCTGTAAAATAAACCCTAATATAGCTACAATATAAATTATAATTATATTGTAGCTATTTTAGGATTAATATTTATTTTACAGGCAACTTTGTAATTATTTTAACCAGGTACAATAGCTATTAAATAGTTAATAACTATTTAATAGCTACCTAGTTAAAATAATTACAAAATTACCTGTAAAATAAATCCTAACCTATGTTACAATTAAACCTAACACTACACTATCAATAAATAAATTAAATAAACTACCTACAATTATCTACAATTAAACCTAACACTACACTATCAATAAATTAATTAAATACAATACCTACAAATAAATACAATGAAATAAACTAGCTAAAGTACAAAAAAATAAAAAAGAACTAAGTTACAAAAAATAAAAAAATATTTACAAACATTAGAAAAATATTACAACAATTTTAAACTAATTACACCTATTCTAAGCCCCCTAATAAAATAACAAAGACCCCCAAAATAAAAAAATGCCCTACCCTATTCTAAAATTAAAATAGAAAAGCTCTTTTACCTTACCAGCCCTGAAAAGGGCCCTTTGCGGCGCATGCCCCAAAGAATTCAGCTCTTTTGCCTCTAAAAAAAACCATACAATACCCCCCCCAACATTACAACCCACCACCCACATACCCCTAATCTAACCCAAACCCCCCTTAAATAAACCTAACACTAAGCCCCGAAGATCTCCCTACCTTGTCTTCACCACTCCGGGTTCACCGATCGATCCAGAAGAGCCTCCGATGTCTTGATCCAAGCCCAAGCGGGGGGCTGAAGATGTCCATGATCCGGCTGAAGTCTTCATCCAAGCGGGAGCTGAAGAGGTCCATGATCCGACTGAAGTCTTCTATCAAGCGGCATCTTCAATCTTCTTTCTTCCGGATCCATGTAGTTCATCCCGCCGACGCGGAACATCCATCTTCACCGACGACTTCCCGACGAATGACGGTTCCTTTAAGGGACGTCATCCAAGATGGCGTTCCTCAAATTCCAATTGGCTGATAGGATTCTATCAACCAATCGGAATTAAGGTAGAAAAATTCTGATTGGCTGATGGAATCAGCCAATCAGATTCAAGTTCAATCCGATTGACTGATCGGATCAGCCAATCGGATTGAACTTGAATCTGATTGGCTGATAAATTGTTGTAATATTTTTCTAATGTTTGTAAATATTTTTTTATTTTTTGTAACTTAGTTCTTTTTTATTTTTTGTACTTTAGTTAGTTTATTTCATTGTATTTATTGTAGGTATTGTATTTAATTAATTTATTGATAGTGTAGTGTTAGGTTTAATTGTAGATAATTGTAGGTAGTTTATTTAATTTATTTATTGATAGTGTAGTGTTAGGTTTAATTGTTACATAGGTTAGGATTTATTTTACAGGTAATTTTGTAATTATTTTAACTAGGTAGCTATTAAATAGTTATTAACTATTTAATAGCTATTGTACCTGGTTAAAATAAATACAAAGTTGCCTGTAAAATAAATATTAATCCTAAAATAGCTACAATATAATTATAATTTATATTGTAGCTATATTAGGGTTTATTTTACAGGTAAGTATTTAGCTTTAAATAGTAATAATTTATTTAATAAGAGTTAATTTATTTTGTTAGATTTAAATTATATTTAACTTAGGGGGGTGTTAGTGTTAGGGTTAGACTTAGCTTTAGGGGTTAATACATTTATTAGAGTAGCGGTGCGGTCCGGTCGGCAGATTAGGGGTTAATAATTGTAGTTAGGTGGAGGCGACGTTGGGGGCGGCAGATTAGGCGTTAATAAATATAATATAGGGGTCGGCGGTGTTAGGGGCAGCAGATTAGGGGTACATAGGGATAACGTAGGTTGCGGCGGTGTACGGAGCGGCAGATTAGGGGTTAATAATAATATGCAGGGGTCAGCGATAGCGGGGACGGCAGATTAGCGGTTAATAAATGTAATATAGGGGTCGGCGGTGTAAGGGGCAGCAGATTAGGGGTACATAGGGATAACGTAGGTTGCGGCGGTGTACGGAGCGGCAGATTAGGGGTTAATAATAATATGCAGGGGTCAGCGATAGCGGGGTCAGCAGATTAGGGGTTAATAAGTGTAAGGTTAGGGGGGTTTAGACTTGGGGTACATGTTAGGGTGTTAGGTGCAGACTTAGGTAGTGTTTCCCCATAGGAAACAATGGGGCTGCGTTAGGAGCTTAACGCTGCTTTTTTGCAGGTGTTAGGTTTTTTTTCAGCTCAAACTGCCCCATTGTTTCCTATGGGGGAATCGTGCACGAGCACGTTTTTGAAGCTGGCCGCGTCCGTAAGCACCGCTGGTATCGAGAGTTGCAGTGGCGGTAAATATGCTCTACGCTCCCTTTTTTGGAGCCTAACGCAGCCCTTCTGTGAACTCTAAATACCAGCGGTATTTAAAAGGTGCGGGGAAAAAAAAGCATGCATAGCTAACGCACCCCTTTGGCCGCAGAACTCTAAATCTAGCCGAGAGTGTCTAGACTATTACAATGCACATTTTAACCCCTTAAGGACCAAGGGTTTTCCCAGTTTCCATGCAAGCAACGACACAGGCAATTTTGGCATTTTTTCTCACCTTGATTATCCGCTTTCTTGTTAACTGCACCCATACATATTATACACTTTTTTTTTATATATATATAATTTTTATTGAGGCAATAAAGAAATACAGATATGCAATGCATTACATTTTGTAAGCTTAACATGTATCACAATGAACAAGTGTAGCAGAACAGTATATATAAACACATCATTATTATTTTTTTTTTGTTTGTTATTCTATATATAAAGTTTAATCTCCCCATAACAAATACTCAAGCAGCTAGCTAATTGTGACCCCCAGATAGTAAATAAAGGTCTCTCATGAACCTCTTAGAACAAAATATCTTTGGCTAAGGGGAAGTTTGGGGGAAATATAAAAAAGATACAAATAGGGTTTCCAAGGATGCATTTTCCTATACTATGGCTCGTGGGGGGGGGGGGGAGGAATTAACAGAACAGAACTATGTAAACTACCACCTTAGTAGAATATTACCTGGATATATGTAATTTAGTGAGATCAATGTTAGCGAGACAAAGTTATCTTCAATACCATAGCTCTTTGATATGACAAATAAGATAAAAGATCAGTGGATAATCAGGTATCTAATAGTCATAGAGTCACAGTCAATCACAATATATGTTGATTGATGATCCTCTGTAAGGTATATCATTCTATCCCACACCGGTACTGTCAAATGCTTGTTTAGTAGAAATATTGTGAGGCCTTCTTAAAGTTACTGTCTTTATCTCTTTAGCAGCACAGCTAACATGGCGCGTCTCTCTCCTCTAGGTGGATGTCTAAGGGTCTATAGCATGACTGTCATCAAATGTTGAGCTAGGATCGAGTAGTCAGGGCCCTCGACTTCTGACCTCAGCTTTTAAATTAGGAATGCCGGATCATCTTGTTCATCATCCTGCAGATCCACAGAAACCTCTCTTCTGTGGGTTATATGCTCTGAGACCCCCTCCCGCAGGGTCAGGTCTTCTACTCGGCTAATCAATGGCCTTTGCGGCTCCAACAAGAGTAGCACTTCTGAATGTGATCCCTGAAGATCCCCTTCTTATCGATCTGCCTCAGACGGTCCAAGCTGCTGATCATGTCAGCTTTAAATTCTCCCAAAATAGACTCTAGTATCAGTGGGAGATCCTCCATGGTAATTAAATAACCTTAAGTTCACCTCGGGTCCGTTAAATCCTTACAGAGAAGTGGAGTAAGTCTGCTGCATAGGTATTGATCCACACCATGATATATATGGCCTCGTGGCCTTAGCGGACAAACATTTATCAGGTCAGGGATGTAATACAGCTCCGTCTCCAAACCATTATATCTTAATTATGAGGCCAATATATAAGGTTACTATACAATCAGAAGTTCCAGATAGTGATCAATTCCACATATTAGTCTCTTAAATCAAATCTATAGCCGGGAGCTCTTGATCTATTCATCCTATCGCTTCAGTGGTTAGCTCCACCCCATTATACACCCTATTTTAACACACAAACAGGTCCTTCTAGTGCGCAGGTTTTCAAACCTGTCCTCAGGCCTCCCTAACAGGCCACATATTGAGAATTTCTGAACTAGAGCACAGATAAAATACATTGCTTCTTAATAAACTTGGTTATTTTACCTATTCTCATCCAATGTAATCCTGAAACCTGGCCTTTTGGGGAGGCATGAGGACAGGTTTGAAATCCAGTGTTTTCTAGTGATATCCTATATGGGTATATAAAATAACATTAAATAGAAATGTAATACTGAAAAATTTCGGAAATAGAAGAAAAATATTTTTGTTGTTGTTTTCTTTATAATAATTTCTACAAAGCCACCATAGCTAAGAAAAATACCTCCAAATAAATTAATTAGGTTGTCCTGATTTTGTTAATATTCTATATGTCTAGGTTTCCATTTAGTTTATAGCAAATATAGGCCAAATTCTTGAAAGACATCATTAAACCAATAACTACAACATTTGCTAAGCTTAGACCGTAAGCTAAATAGTTGTCACCCAATTCAAAACTGATACACAAAAATATATATTTGTAGAATCTAAACACCCCGGGGTATTTATCTATAGGTTTTTTGACACATTTTGTTTAACTCTTTTATTGCAAAGGGCGAAACATGAAATGTATGGGTAAAAAACACAAAAAACACTATTAAAATACAATTACAAGGGGGCGGAGCCAACTAGCATGGAAGCCAGACGCACTTTTCAGGAGCTCCCAACATAAGCCATAATTTTCAGGTTTCCATGAATACTGTATTCTTTTTTATTCTCAGCCTGGATTCTAAAGAGATAAACATCCATTTTGCTACAGTGGGGGTGACACAGCTACACTGATTAGTACCAGAGGTCCCTATTTTTTTTAGCTTCACCAAATACGGTACATACGCACAACTATTGACGCTCTCTTTTTAAGGCAGCTGAAGGAGCTGCTCGATTATCATAATGAAGCTCTTTTATATGCTGTGACTGAGGGTTTCAAACCCCTCATTGCTCATGCTACTCTTTCATCTATCGAGATTGTCTATGGGGAGAGGAACTTAGTAACAACAATTGGCCCGCGAAAGCCGCCATTTTGCTTGGCAACTGCAATTCACGCCTCACTACCTGCTGACACAGAGGATACAGAGGACCAGGGAACCGCTGATAAACGGATCTCAAATATGAAGCAGCATGGCTTGCTACTGAGGGCGCACAACTTGGGAGGTATGCCGCTCAAAACCTACACTTCTAAAATAACTCTATGTGAACCCCGGAACAGTCACAGCACCGGGGAGGGCTCACTCTTCTCCACATACTCGGATCCACTCGACTGGCTAGTACCGCAAGCAGGGGAGAAGCGCTTGAGCTCACGCAGTCTCACCTTTTTCTGCAGAAGCGGTCGACAGGGGAGCTGCTCCAAGCTTGAATGTTCCTGGCCTCTAGCCAGGTGTACACTCCCACCCGGTCTGTGGTTCCATTGTCGCTGCCATCACCATTATACATATGCATGGGGCCTGCAGCGCACCAGAGTGGGGTAGAAAACTTTTCCTTATGGTATGCTGCGCCAAGGCGCTTTCTCTCACCCAGACTGAATTGCCCAGAGAGACTAAGTGTTAATGCAGACATTTGGCCTTAAATATACAGAATTGACTTTTTGGTCTCTTACTATCGGTTAGCTGACTCCCAGCAAACACAGTGGGGACATTTTCTCTCTAGTTGGATCCCTATAGTAGTATGGCCCTGGACATAGCTATTTTATTTTTCTTAGAGACACAAAGTCATGCTTTACACGTTAGGTCTATACAACAGTTTTGTGTGCTGCACATGTTATGTTAAAATCATTGCTTGTTTAACACTCCTGTTACAGATTAATGTGCTGTACATGTTTTGATTACCATACCTAGCTCTGCTGCCACATATAGCTTAGCTGGATACATGGACTTATACCTAAAATGTCTCAGCAGTATTGGATGTATTTACTGTAGACATACCTGTATCTTACTAACACTAATCCTACCATAATATGTACTGGACACAGCTAAGCACGTACAAATGTTCTGTTTGTTTTTTGCACTGTTTGTTTCTTGTTGTTTGTGTCACTCTTCTGACTGAATCAGCAAGCACCATAATTTCGCTTATATCTCTGGGTCTCCCAGGATGCTATGTGTGTCTACTTCTGATGGTGTACTGATGTTTCACTCTCAATGTTTATTGATAAATTAACATAGGTTATCATTTCTTCGGGGAGTGATGGCAAGTTATTCTCTCACAAAAGTGTGCTCTCTATACTAGTTCTGTGTTGAAACTGTTTGTAATACCTTTTTTCATTTTATGTCTCATACCTATACCATTACTTCTAGCACATTCATAATGTAATCTTCTGTGACTGAACATTTAAGTATGTTACCGATTTAGCTGAACTATATAGCTTAAGATCATTTTTATGGTTGTTTGTAATTAACACGATTCAGCCTGTACTACTACGTATTTCTCCACATTATAGGTATATTCTCAACACTACATATTTTAGCATCAGCATAACTCAGACTCCATTTCTATACTATACTTGCTTTGATAGTTTATGTTACTTAGTTTGTACTCAATTGCATGGTGGATTTATATATCTAATACTGCAGGGCATAGGGCCCATGCCCTGTGGTAGATCTATTATCACTTTGCCCACCCATGTAATCATGGTGTAGCCTATCAGAGCTCGTCTTGCTTACAAGTCTCTTTTATGAGAATCCTATATATGTGTTGTGGTGTCTGAATTAATGCTAATTCCTGTGGTGAATTAATACTGAGATAGCCAAATACATAGGAGCTAACATTATATATAAAAACTCCTATTATAATAGGCTTCCCCCATTTTCTCATGAAGTGAATACTTATGGTATATTACAGACCAGTCTAACATGTTTCACATGTCTGTGCATCTTCTTAAGCTTCCTTACCTGCTGAGCAATTCCTTCTTTATTATTAGCAATTATTCCCTTGCCATAGCTTTTAATTTCTAACACCAATCACATCCAAATGCAGTATTTTGAGTTGATCTCAATTGTAGGGTGTGCCCCACATATCACAACTACTGGGCTAGACATGATTAAAGTTAAATACCTATGAAAAAGAAGCTCTGGTTAAATATACATAATGACCTCCGTACCCCCCCCCCATACTATAGTACTCAGGATAGGCTGGATTCATCCTGAGTCTTTAAAGCGGTTTCTCTCGTCACACAACCGCAATTAACCTATGATCTTAATATCTATATCTCTACGTATTATATGTAAGCAATATTGTGTTCACAGAATTTCAGCTATTCCAATGATTGTACTATCTGGAACTAATATTGTAAAGAGTCTGCATTTTCATATAAGAGATACCAGTTGGTGTTAACAATGTAATATATATTTTTTTTCTTTCTTCTTTATGGTTGCTCTACTTTAGAGCTTATTGCTTATTTCCTATATCTTCATATGTTATAGAATATATATGTATTATGTGAGCTCTATTTCTAATTGTTGCAAAACAAAGAAAAATATTTGAAAATATGAGGTTCATTCTATACGCACTTCCAATTGTCCTGTGATGTAATCTGTATGCTTGTATAATACTTCTTTCAAGACATCTGATGTGATTCTTATTTCTGAGCCATTGCAGTGGTTGATGTTTTGTTTATATTTTTATTGTATATCAAACCTCAATAAAAAAAAATTATTTAAACAAAAAAAAAAATACAATTACAAAAAAAATAAACTTTATTAAATTAAAATGTATTTAAAAAAATACACAAAAACACTTTAGTAAAATTTTAGACTTTTTTCACTGTACGTGTTTACCTGGACAGAAGGGGAGGGGCCAAGACAAGCCATTGTTATCAAACAATGGCTTGTTATTTTTGATATGTGATCACTATGACTATGGGCCACTTTTTATGCATCAGTAGACCGCCTCACTCCTGAGGCATCCAGTGGTTGGCCACTGGGCCTGATACTAGCATGCACTAGGGCATGCTAGTATCTAGACTCCATTTTAAATATACAATCAATGTGACTAGCTGTCTCAGTGATTGTATACTCAGTTAATCATTTTTGACAGTTACTGTACTGCTGCTGGCTAGCCTCACATACAGGCTTTCAGCAGAAGCACAAGATACACGCTGATTGCTGCTGTGTCTCATGAATGTAGGCTCCACTCTAACAGGCATACAATCACCCGGACACCCTGTTCCTGCGATTGCTATCTTGGAATGTCCTTTATCCCACTATTTCTGCACTGCCTCACTTCTGAGGTATGAAGAAATAGCATGGACACACCAACAGGGGCAAGAGAGGAGCTCTAACAGCCCAGGGCACAGCTGCCATACAGGTAATGGTGTTAGTTGTTAAGGGGTAAATAGTCGCCCAGAAAAGCTACTCCATTGCCTTCAGCTGGTACAAAATGCTGCCAACTGGCAAATCAAAATGTTCTGTACAATAACAGTCCTCCATACCTTACACTGGTTGTAACTAAAATAGTGTATTCAAGATTCTTATGCTATCTTACAAAGCACTGCACTGTCAGACACCCACACTCTTCAATCAGCAAGTGCTCTAAAGTTAAATGTGCCATGAAATCACCAACAATCTAGTGCTCGAGCTTTTAAACATGCTTCCCCATGTCTATGAGACACTCTCTTCAGATGCGTAACTAGAAACCACAGGGCCCAGGTGCAAGAATCTAAGAAGGAGCCCCCCACCGCCCCTCCCCCCTCCAAAAAAGGTGAATTTAATCCCTTTTTTTTTTTTTACATTTAACACAGAAAAAAAATGTGAATCAGATTACATGTCTGCAAAAGGAGGTACCCTGTGCCCACAGTCTGTGAGATGGTCTGACCCCCTATTACTGTATATATATAGTGACACTATTTAACCCACCAGTACTGTATATAGTAAGTTAGTGACTCAATCTGTAATCTGCTGGTGAGATGGCTGGCCTGACCCTACCCGTCCAGTACTTTATAAAGTGACCACAGTAGTCAGTGGCATGGTCCACCCCCCCATACTGTATATAGTGGTACTGTATAGTGACACTGTTTACCCCCTGCCCCCCCATGCTGTAGTAACAAGGTCTGTAATTTGCTGGTTCCACAAACATACACACATACATGCATAAATACACACACAGTCACATACAAACACATACACACATACATGCATAAATACACACACAGTCACATACATACACACACACACACACACACCATACACACACACACACATATAAACACCAATGGGTAAAACAGAAACACTAACCCCTGTAGTCATGTCACACACACATGATATCAGTGCAGGCAGTGGTGGGTTAAGGTTTTTTATAAAAAAAAAATTATAATTTTTTTTTTTTTAAGCTGGGCCCCCCACCCTCAGGGGCCCAGTCGCACCTGCGACCTTGCACACCCCTGTAGTTTTTCCCCTGACTCTCTTCATCCCAGTGAAAGAAGCTACTTCCCTGGATATTTTCAAACAAAGACTTAACAACCACTTGTAAACATAAACCTTTTAATACTAAAATATCCAACTTCTAACCCACTTACATAAATGTACCATGTGTAAAGTGCTTTGAGATTAACCAGGAGAAAAGCGCTAAATCAGTTATAATTATTATTATTTCTTAATTGTGGCCTTATTAACTTTTATTGATTAGGGAAATTTATTTTCATGGCTGGACTGAGTCTTTTTGACTAGTACGGTCTGAGAGAAGTTCTTTAATTAGCAGCATGTGTCACCATTCCTGAATCTAGCCCTCTGAGTATATAGCAATTATCAGCTGCCAGTAAAAAAATAATTGAAATAAAATAAAGGGCAATCCAATCTCTTATTAAAACATTCACTACTGTTCTGTCTAACTATTAGCAATGATAGAAGGAACCACCAACTTATAAATACCCCATTAATGTAGTTCAGTACTGTACATTATTTGCTCTTCCCCTGTTCTGTATGTCATCCAGTGTAATAGGTATCCGATTTGCTCCACAGTATCTCAAATACAACTCATATACAATAATGAGTGGGTGTTACAGCTGCAGTACCCTTTAAAAACTTCAGTATTAGGAACTGATTTAATATGTGTCATTTGCAAGCTATTGATTAGGTATAGGGCTTATCATTCAGTAATTTTATTATGTTAATAGAAGACATAACAATAAGGATTATGTTTTATCATATAAGAATAGTACAGTTAAAGGGCTCAATATAATAAGCAGTGTGCGCTGCTTTTGAGCCCTTTGGGGCAGGCTCGCACATGCAAATTTTTTTATTGTTTTAAAAGATAGATATTTCCTTTATTACTCATTCCCCAGTTTTGCATAACCAACACAGTTATATTAGATATACCTTATATCTAGCCTCTGCAAACTGCCACCTTATTTTAGTTCTTTTGACAGACTTGCATTTTAGCCAATCAGTGCCATCTCATAAGTGACTCCATGGGTATGAGCGCAATGTTATCTATATGGCACGCATGAACTGAAGCCCTCTAGCTGTAAAAAATTGTCAAATCTATTGAAATAAGAGGCAGCCTCCAAGGAATTATAAATTAGCATATGCTATAATGACCTAATCACTAAAGGGGGCGCTCAAGGTGCAGTGTTATCAATAATCTATAACAAAAATATATATAATGCAACAATAATAAAATATCTCAAATGAATATAAACACAATATAAGCAGAAACAGTAAATTCTTAAATACTGTAGTGAAAGTTCACTTGCAATTGTGAAAAGTGAAAAAGTCCTTTATAAATTCTTCAAAAGGTAGTGATTGCTGGAGCGGCTGCCTCCTCCTCACCGGATGGTCCAGGTAGCAAAATTTGGAGAGCACACTTATGTGCTGGTAGCGGCGGGCTGCAGAATTATATAGGTGTAACAGCTCACCCACTTGAAGGCGCTCATAGCGTGAGATAATGGTGCTACAAGGGAGACAAGAAATACGGGCACAACATGTGCAGACTATTAAAAGTACAACCAAAACAAATTCCTTAATATGGAGGGTACTCACATATTCCCAAAGCACACCAATGTGCTTGTAGAAGCAGGCTGCAGATTGAAATAGGTGTGGCAGCTCACCCAAACTATAGATATCTTGATAGTGGTGATACTGTTGTATGATGGTCCCAGTGTGTTCTCTCAGGTGCTGAGCTGGTCTCTCATAGGTGGACAAAGGCAGATAGTGGGTAGAAAAAATACACCCAAAGGATATAAAATGTATCCAAATTTTTAAAAGAAGCATAAAAGTTTAAAAACAACAGCACAATGGTTGCTGATGTAAGTGGATGACAGGGTGTCCAGTAATCATCCAATAATGCAACGCGTTTCACGGTTCACAGACCGTTCCATCAGGCATCAAAAAATAATAATAATAATTTAAATTAGCATATGAGCTTACATAGGTTTAGCTTTCAGCTAAGAATACCATGCATGCTCTATCTGAATCAGGAAAGTTTAATTTTGACTAGACTGTCCCTTTAAAGGGGGTATGAAACAAAAACAATTTTGTAAATCAGACAGACCATACCATTTAAAAAATTTTCAATTTATTAATATTATTATCATCAAATTTGCTTTGTTACCATGATATTCTGTGTTGAAGGGGTATCTGGAGCATTACATGGCAGGAAATAGTGCTGACATCTAGTGCTCTTGCAAATGGAAAGCATTCTTGCAAAACTGTTGGCATATAGTGCTCCAGAAATGGGACGGCAATTAAGCATATGTCCCTGCTTTTCAACAAAAGACACCAAGGGGTCAATTTACCAAGTTCTGGGCGGACACGATTCGCTGTAGCGACTCATGTCTGCCCAACATTGCTAAATGGCGACAGCATACGCTGTTGGCATTTAACATTGCACAACCATTTCTAGTGAAATGATTGTGCAATGCCACCCCCTGCTCACCGGTGGCCAATCGGCCGCTAGCAGGAGATGTCAATCATTATGATTGTATCAGGATGATTGCAGTCCGCCACCTAAAAGGTGGCGCAGAAGTTAAGGAGCAGCGGTCTTATGACTGCTGCTTCTTAACTTCTGATTCATGCGAGCCTGAAACGCTGGGTGTAGAAAGCAGCATCCGCTGCTTGTTAAATCTAACCCAAAGAGAACAGGAAAAAATATAATAGAAGGAAATTAGAAAGTATTTAAAATCACATGCTCTATCTGAATCATGAAAGAAAAAATTTAGATTTCATATCTCTTTCATTAAAATGTATATTTCCTTGGATTTCAGGCCCCTCTTAAAACTGCATATACTAAACGTTTAACATAGAAATAACCCAACACCAATAGCACAACTGAATTACAGAACCTATATTTATTTATTGTATTATTATTTTTTTATTTTTGTTTAGACAATGATATATTTTTTTCTGTTGCTTTCATGAAATTTGCCTTAAAGGGACACTGTACCCAAATTTTTTCTTTTGTGATTCAGAAAGAGCATGCAATTTGAAGCAACTTTCTAATGTACTCCTATTATCACATTTTCTTCATTCTCTTGGTATGTTTATTTGAAAAGCAAGAATTTAAGTTTAGATGCCGGCCTATTTTTGGTGAACAACCTGGGTTGTCCTTGCTGATTGGGCAGCACCAATAAACAATTGCTGTCCATGGTTCT
Organism: Bombina bombina; assembly: GCF_027579735.1. Lineage (NCBI taxonomy): Eukaryota > Metazoa > Chordata > Amphibia > Anura > Bombinatoridae > Bombina > Bombina bombina. The sequence continues at coordinate 309,609,357 of NC_069504.1, read as the reverse complement.
GAACCACAAATTTGCTGGCTCCTCAGCTTAGATGCCTTCTTTTTCAAATAAAGATATCAAGAGAACGAAGAAAAATTGATAATAGAAGTAAATTAGAAAGTTGCTTAAAATTACATGCTCTATCTGAATCACAAAAGAAAAAATTTGGGTACAGTGTCCCTTTAAGTAGGTTTTCATTTCATTTCAGAACTTTTACCTTTACTAATACTAGTCTGAGGTAAATAATTTTACTTTTTCTGGACTGTGCTATTATTTCAGGAGTTAAACGTCTTTAAAAAATATTTTCAAGCTGAAATATACAACTCATTTAATTAGAAAAATTGAAAATAATGTTGTTACCCACATTATACATTATATTTTAAATAGAAGAGTCACTTTAGTTCAGTCAACAGCATTAAACTAAGGAGAAAAACAATTCTAATATTTTTAGTGGTTAAAACTATGCTAAATTAAATTGTTGATATCAGTTTATAGCTTGGAGCTCTTTCAAAGTCAAATAGTATTTTCTTGATTATAAAAATTACTCAGATTTAAACAATGTACTCTTTTTGTGAAATACATATTGAAATGATTCAATGTTGTAGAAACTCTAATCTAATTTTAAAAATAAACTTGCAGAGTTTAGAAATGTATTCTTTGTAAAGCAGTCTTAGGGGTAATAAATAACCCTGTTTAATCTGTCGTTCACTATGTAATTGAAATTAATGTCTTACTTTTCTGTGGTCTAGAACATGAATGATATTTAAATTTAAGGAATTGTGTTCTCTGTGGAAGTGTTTGACAACCCTGATTCCTATAACTGTAAAAAGAGATCATTTTACACAAAAGCCTTATTTAGGCGTGTTTTTGATTAACTGTTGGGAGTAATATGATTTCCAATAAAATAAGAGTCATTGCAAAGTTATCAACAAAATAACATATTTACAAGAACTCATAAAATCATGGTTCCACCAGTTAAGGGCCAGGTTATGGGTGGAGCTAGAGTGCTAGTTGCACTAGAAGTAAACTTTTTGCATGTGTCAGATTGCGCTTATACTATGAGTTGGAAGTAAAAGATTAGCCCTTTCACACTAACTCGATGCACGCAAACAGCTTACTTCTAGCACAATTAGAATACTGCACACGCAATAACCTATTCCCCCAAAAGAAGAACATCCTCTTCACAAGCTAACCTCAAACTCACGTTCTCAAGGGCACTAACCCGACATGAAAATATGAATATTTCCCAATTCAAATGTTCTTTACATAGAATATGTTCTATTTATTCAAAAATACACACACATATATATATATAAATAATGGTATTTAGTACAACATTTATATATATATATAGCTATCTATCTATCATCTATCTTTATATATATATATATATATATATATATATATATGTTATGCAAAGAGAAATGCAGAACCCTTATTAATTCCAGCAACAGACTATGTCACATACTAATATATGCTTAAACCTAAGTTTTGCCATAAAGAAACACTGTCACAGCATCAAATTTCAATTGATAAATTTATGTTTTCTTGTTATTTCAACAACATAATTACATCTCACTACATCAAACATAATAGAGATCATAGAATCAACCCGGGTTGACAATTTTGACTAATTAAAGTCCAGGGTACAATTTGTTCGTTCCGGTCAGATATTTCCAAACATCACAACAGATGTATAATTGTAATCCACTCATAAGATAGGTGAAAACGTTCATGCAGGCACAGCACTATGCCAAATTAACTCACACAGGTAATAATACAATGTATTCAATCACTTTTTTTATTTATCACATAAACATGCAGTTTCCATTGTAGTCTCTGCTAAAGTTTCCATTAATTTTCCATTAGCCATATTTAACCAGCAGTTTATTAGAGCAGTCTCTGCTGTAGTATGTAGATATATTTGTTAGGCATATAATGAAACCACACAGCATAGGGTGAATATTGCTTCAGTATTACCTGTTCAGTGAGCAGCCATAGTGTGACTGTGTGTTACCTGCTCGCTCCAACCTGTCCACGCTTAGTGATTTCCTGATCCGGAACAACTGCTCAAAACTTCTTTACTCCTCCATTGTAGAAAGACTCTTTAAGTGTCCAGCACACCTTTATGATTCCAGGTAGGAATAAATTATAATGATGCAGGGAGATACTTACAGCGGTGTTCAGCTGAACACACCGCTGTGAACAAACAAGCAGCTACGCGCGTTTCACCGGTGCTTACTACAGGCTTCTTCTGGCTGTGCGTGATTGGCGTATTCACTCCTTAGGTTTTAAACAAATTGCTCCGCTTTCTTATTTCATTCTAATATATACAAGCCCCTGGTGAAATGTTATACACATTCATAAAGAAACAATGTTGCTGAATATAGATATGCTATGCAATTTTAAATAGTATCAATAATTTTAACAGTATTCATTTAAACCTGAAAGTTTTAAACTCTTTAAATTAAATATCCATTTACTTTCTTTGCGAAGAAGAATTTGGTCTAGGTTGCCACCTCTTCCCTTTAGATCAATGAGTTCCAGACCTCTGAATTTCAATTTTTTTTTATTGCTATCATGATGCTCAAAGAAATGCCTAGCCACACTACTCGTTTTTATGCATTTATTTTTAATATCCCTTTTATGTTCCTTAATCCTTTCTTTCAGTTCCCTGTAAGTTTTTCCAATGTAATACAGGGGGCAATTACAGGATACCATGTACACTACTCCACTTTTACAAGTAATGTGGCCTTTTACCAAATGGAATCCTTTTTCTTGTTCAACCAAGTTTCAGCAGCTTTAGTTTCAAGATGGCTGTGAACCAATAAACTTTTAAATTTGGTGCTCTCTTTGGTGTCATTAAGGGAACTTTCCCAACAAATTTAGCTATAGAATTATCTATAAGTAAAACATGCCAATGTTTATTGTGTCAGTATATTTATAAGAATCTTCAGTAGTATATACAGGGAGTGCAGAATTATTAGGCAAATGAATATTTTGACCACATCATCCTCTTTATGCATCTTGTCTTACTCCAAGCTGTATAGGCTCGAAAGCCTACTACCAATTAAGCATATTAGGTGATGTGCATCTCTGTAATGAGAAGGGGTGTGGTCTAATGACATCAACACCCTATATCAGGTGTGCATAATTATTAGGCAACTTACTTTCCTCTGGCAAAATGGGTCAAAAGAAGGACTTGACAGGCTCAGAAAAGTCAAAAATAGTGAGATATCTTGCAGAGGGATGCAGCACTCTTAAAATTGCAAAGCTTCTGAAGCGTGATCATCGAACAATCAAGCGTTTCATTCAAAATAGTCAACAGGGTCGCAAGAAGCGTGTGGAAAAACCAAGGCGCAAAATAACTGCCCATGAACTGAGAAAAGTCAAGCGTGCAGCTGCCAAGATGCCACTTGCCACCAGTTTGGCCATATTTCAGAGCTGCAACATCACTGGAGTGCCCAAAAGCACAAGGTGTGCAATACTCAGAGACATGGCCAAGGTAAGAAAGGCTGAAAGACGACCACCACTGAACAAGACACACAAGCTGAAACTTCAAGACTGGGCCAAGAAATATCTCAAGACTGATTTTTCTAAGGTTTTATGGACTGATGAAATGAGAGTGAGTCTTGATGGGCCAGATGGATGGGCCCATGGCTGGATTGGTAAAGGGCAGAGAGCTCCAGTCCGACTCAGACGCCAGCAAGGTGGAGATGGAGTACTGGTTTGGGCTGGTATCATCAAAGATGAGCTGGTGGGGCCTTTTCGGGTTGAGGATGGAGTAAAGCTCAACTCCCAGTCCTACTGCCAGTTTCTGGAAGACACCTTCTTCAAGCAGTGGTACAGGAAGAAGTCTGCATCCTTCAAGAAAAACATGATTTTCATGCAGGACAATGCTCCATCACACGCGTCCAAGTACTCCACAGCGTGGCTGGCAAGAAAGGGTATAAAAGAATAAAATCTAATGACATGGCCTCCTTGTTCACCTGATCTGAACCCCATTGAGAACCTGTGGTCCATCATCAAATGTGAGATTTACAAGGAGGGAAAACAGTACACCTCTCTGAACAGTGTCTGGGAGGCTGTTGTTGCTGCTGCACGCAATGTTGATGGTGAACAGATCAAAACACTGACAGAATCCATGGATGGCAGGCTTTTGAGTGTCCTTGCAAAGAAAGGTGGCTATATTGGTCACTGATTTGTTTTTGTTTTGTTTTTGAATGTCAGAAATGTATATTTGTGAATGTTGAGATGTTATATTGGTTTCACTGGTAAAAATAAATAATTGAAATGGGTATATATTTGTTTTTTCTTAAGTTGCCTAATAATTATGCACAGTAATAGTCACCTGCACACACAGATATCCCCCTAAAATAGCTATAACTAAAAACAAACTAAAAACTACTTCCAAAACTATTCAGCTTTGATATTAATGAGTTTTTTGGGTTCATTGAGAACATGGTTGTTGTTCAATAATAAAATTAATCCTCAAAAAAAACAACTTGCCTAATAATTCTGCACTCCCTGTATATATACCTGAATTATTTTTATTAGTTAATATCTATGAACATATTGGAATATATTTGCAATACTAGAATATGAGTCAATATTATATGCGTTTAAAACTATTAAGATAAACTATTAAGATATGCTATACTTCTTACAAAACTCATAAAAGTTTACCTTTAAACCCAGCCTTATTTATAAATAGCCTTTCATTCAATTAACACAATGGGATTCTAAGTAAAATACTCAGCTATTTACCCATGCTTTACTCTAACTCAATACAAATTTTCACAGATAATTTACTTAGCATCAATGATATATGTTTAACAATATACAGGCTATGAAATACTAATTTGAAATACAAACTATTTCTTTAAATCTGCTACATACAGCAATAATGCATGTTTACTTTAAATGTTTGCATACAAAGAGGCAAGCTAAGAACTATTCAAAGCTATGAAATACAGTTTAAAAACACAATTTGCTCTTTTCAATCTACCACAATCTTCTAATACTTACCAGGATGAACACCAATCAATATCCAATATCTCTCAGCAGGTTTTAATCTCACCTCAGAAATACCAATAAGTATATTTTGCAATCAATGAGAAAAGGGTAGATCAGCTTTGCCAAAGTAAAATGGTACTTTTCACGCCCAACACACCAGTTATAAGTTAGCTCAGCACAATCTGTTTTTCTCTCTTGCATTAACTTATATAAGTTCCATAAATATTCTTAAAATAATACAGATGCTAAGACATTTTATGCTTTCAATATATATATATATATATATATATATATATATATATACATATATATATATATATATGTATATATATATATATATATATATATATATATATATATATATATATATATATATACACATTAATTTCTATGCGGATCTGAAATTATATGTCTGAAAAATAAAAACAATACAGAGGTTATTAAACATTTTAAACCGACTAAAATAGTTACCGACCAAGTTTAGCAAATACCTATGTAATAGAAGAGAATTAGACAATTTCCCAAATTTCTATGTTTAATACATTCTGAGGCATACATTTAAAAAAAAATGTTTATTTGCCGTATTTCAAAGTTACATATTAACATGTGCCTTTAGTTCACAGGGGTCACTTAACAGGCAGCTGTTAAAAGCCATTTCTTCAACCCCCACTGCTCCTCCCCACGAGTCTCATCAGGCCTGAAAGAGAGATTCCAGACATCTTGTGCCCATTCATGGTATGGGGTACAGAGTGCTATGAAATTTGCACTTCCTAATTAAGGAGCAAATGTTTCAGTGTCAGAGGGAAACTTTAATTACAAATCTGGTATGGACTTCATTTTCACACTCTAGCTAGAAATGTCTCTTTTGAAATAATCTTTATGAGTGTCCTGTGTAATTGAAAAAGTGGGGGAGGACAGATTATGGGTTTTAAATCAATCCTTTACATCAGAAGTGCTATTCTACAGCACATCTGATAAAATAGACAGCCTCATATACACACACACACACACACATCCTTTTCATATTATTTTCATTTTTATTTATTTATTAGTATATATATATATATATATATATATATATATATATATATATATATATATGTCATTGACCTGTACCCTGACATAATTCCCCCTTTCAAATTCAAATATATGTAGGACACATGTATTTGAATTGGATCAAAGTCAGTGGTACTCGGTGAGGATGTTGGTCGTATACATCATAGACAGTCTCTCATGTAGAGAGTCCTTCATTTTTTAGCCTTCATGTTTATCAGTTAGGTATCTTTAAGCTACAGTAGGTCTTTATTTCATTTGGGGATATGACACTTCATTCTCCCTCTATGACTTGTAGTTGGGACCTAGGATGACATGCTCGCAGCTGATTGATATGGACCCATTTATCTATGAAACTTTCATTTTTGGGGATCCGTATTTTATAGGCTACTGGAGATATTTTGTCAGTGATGACAAAAGGACCTTTCCATGAGGGAAGAAATTTCTTTTCCCTAACCTGATCTCTTCCAAAGTTATAAAGATAAACTTTATAATTTATTTCATATTCCTTTTTGGACGTTTTGAGATCATAATAGGTTTTAGTGGCAGTTGCAGCTTTCGCTAAATCCCTTTGAGCAAATGCGAAGGCATATTGCAGGTGTTTTCTTAGGTTCTCCACATATTGATGCGTATTGGCAGCATTTATCAAATTTTGGTCTTATGTACGATACAGCAGATGCTGAGGTAGAACCATTCTTCTACCGGTCATCAATTCAAAAGGTGACATCTTAAGTTGCTCTTAATTCCATTAAGACTAGAGGTAGTCTTTACCCGTTTCACTCACAAACTTTTTGAGGATTTTAACAATGGACTGGTTGTAACGTTCTACACCACCACTTGAGGCAGCCCTATATGCAATATGGAGCTTTCTTTTAACCCCCAGTATTTTCCACATTTTGGTCATCACTTTACTAGTGAAGTGGGTTCCCCGATCTGATTCGATTCTTTGGGGCAAACCAAATCTGGAAAACATGTGGTTGATGAGCAATGCTGCACATGTTGTTGTTAACTATTGTTAGGTGCACTGATGCACTCTACCCATTTAGTGAACAGGTATGTCACGGTTAACATGTATTTATTACCTCTTGATGATCTAGTTACTGGACCAATAAAATCAATTTGAATATCTGACCATGGCATTACCATCCCCCTTTTCTGCAATGACGCTCTATGCGTTGGCGCAGTGGGTTGGAACTGTGGACAGATTAAACACCCTTGACAGTAGGTTTGAACATCTTTCAACATGTGTGGCCAAAAAGCGTAATCACATAATATTTCATACATGAGTTTGGCACCACAATGACCAGATGTGGGAGCATCATGGGCATGTTGAAGCATTAGACCTCTGAACTGGGTGGGTACTAACCATTGTTGAATGCCAGTTTTGGAGGTTCTAATTAACAAACCATCCTGTAACTTGAATTGTGATCTGGATTTCATTAAGATTCTTTGCCAATACATCTTTTGAGATGGGGTTATTTTCAGGATCTTTTATGTGTTTATAGAAGATGCCTACAATGGGGCCTACAATGGGGTCTTCTTTTTGACTAGTGATCAGGTCCTCACTAGGAGAATCCTGACTCCATTGTACCAAGTAAGGCTCACTCTGTTGTTTTGCCTGGTTTCTGGTAATGGCTTCTACCTGAATGGCACCCATTAAGTGGTCAATATTAAGGAGTTCTCCAGTTATGGCTCCTTGTTTGGCTAATGAATCCACAAGATCATTGCCTTCCTTATCAGGACCTAGAACCCTGGAATGAACTTTGGTCTTCTTCCAGTGTATGGTTAAATCATTGGATACCACCAGATTATCAATCTCGCAGAACAACTTGCCATGCTTGACTTGCAAGTGTTATTGCTTTTCTGCATGCCATTTCTTTTTCAAGTTGGCAGGTATTCAACAAAACTGTCACGATCATAATTTGAGTCAGTTATGATCACAAATTCACGAATACTATGTTCAATGGACATTTCAATGGTTTTTAGAACAGCAGTGAGTTCTGCAACTTGACTGGATCTTGGTCCAATGTTGAAACCTATAGATATATTTGAGAATCCATTTGCCCAAGTTATACCAATGCCAGCGACTAATCTGTGCTCATTATCAATAGTGGCATGGTAAGAACAACCATCAACATATACCCAAGGTAATGTTTGGCAATTGTCCTCATTGTACATTTTATATGGGGAAAGCAATTGTTCCTCCAGGAAATCATCTTCTGATAATTCTTCCCCAGGATCTCTAGCAGTACAGTCATGGAGCTCAGCAAGCCCCTGTGTGACTGGATTCTTTTTATTCTGCTTGTAGCAAATTTCTAAAGGCCAGCCTTGCAAGGAAAGAGTCCACGCTGTTATGCGGCTATTAGACAGATTCCCATCTCTTATTCTTTCACTTTGCAAATATAGCAAAGGCTGGTGGGCAGTTTCTACAATAATTTTCTCACCCTGTATATAGCTGCGGAAATTTTGTGGAGCCCATACAGTAGATAAGAGGGCTTTTTCGCAATCGCTAAATTTTATTTCTACTGGGGATAGAGTTTTGCTCACATAAGCAATGGCTTTGCTTAAATTATCATGCTTCTGGTATAAAACAGCACTCATGCTTACATCCGTGTAACCTGTCTCTAAGAAGAAAGGTTTACCACCTTCAGGGTACGCTAAGCAAAGTGCTTGAGTGAGTTTTCTTTTTAGCTCTTTTATGGCTGTCTCTTGAGACTCACTTCAGTGCCATTTCACATCCTTCTTTAGAAGAAGTAGTAGTGGTTTAGCTAATTCTGCATAATTATCAATGAATTTGCGAGAATAATTTGTCATACCCAGGAAGGATCTCAATTCCTTTAAGTTAGTTGGGTTTTTAGAATTTACTATAGCTTCCACCTTTTTCTTCTGAGGATTTAGTCCTTCAGAAGTAACTTCATGTCCCAAGAAGTTTACACAAGTGCGGCACCATTGAGCTTTTTGTAGGGATAACTTGACACCTGCCCTTTTAAGTTGGCTGAGGACGTGTTTAAGTTCTGCAATGTGTTTGTCAAAGTCTGTGCTTTTGATTAAAACATCATCAACATAAGATAAGGTCCCCCTTTCCAGTGCATCAGGCATAGCCTGATGCATAAATACAGCAAATTCATGTTCAGAATTTATGTAACCAAAAGGAAGTCTCTGAAATGCATACTTGATCTTTTGGAAGGAGAATGCCAGCTTATACTGGTCCTCTTCATGTACTTTTATGGTCCAATATCCCTGTGCACAATCAATGACAGTTAATATTTTGGATCCATGCATCTGTGCTAGGCATTGGTCAATGTATGGCACAGGCCAGCCAGACATGTACACTCGTTTGTTTAGCTGTCTTAAGTCAGCACACAAACGCTATTGTCCATTGGGCTTAAGAACACCTAGAATAGGATTATTATAAGAGCTGTGCACCTGTCGTATGATACCCCTTTCTTCCAAGTTCCTTATCATTTCTGCAAGAGAATCATATGAGGCTAAAGGAAGTCTGTATTGTTTAACAAAGACAGGTGGTGCAGTGGGATCTGTTTGTATTCTTGCAATGTGCAAGTCTGTAGTACCACAGTCATAAGAATCCCTAGCAAAAATATCCTTGTACTCCATGAGGAGTTCTCGCAGATGTTGGCGTTCATGATCGCTGGAACAGCCATTAGCTTAGGATATTTGTTCTTCGACTATTTGCTGAAATTCTGGAAAGATTTCAGGCTGTCCTATCTCATAGGCTTCTTCCAACCTAGAGGTAAGATCCCCTTGATTATAGTTTACATTGCCCCCATGACTCTGGGTATTGGGGTAATCTTGCTGTTTGATCGGCTGATCAAACACTAGAGAGGCTTCTTCAATTTTACAGATGCCTTCCTCTGAGCTGAAGGGATAAATAGACTGAATATTAAATAGACCCTCTGGCATAGATGCAAAGGATTGTTCTATTAATTGTTCTTCAGTTAAGTATCCTTCAGGTATTAGCCCAATTATATTATTCTGGAATCCAAAAGTGTAATAACTTGATTCTAGCGCGTATCCTATGGTAGTCCCCTTGGATAATGTTATATCCTGTGGGGTCATGTTATGCACAATAACATGTATTGGAATAGTTCCAATATTTACCAAAGAAGTGTAGGTCACGGTGACACTCAGATTTTGTATTCTATGGGAGAGGCAAATTAGTGTTTCAGAAGTTTTTAATTTGTATCAGCCCCAGCAGGAATTATAGCATCGTTAGACACCTGCATATTCACAGCATATGGCAATTGTTGGTTTGATTTCAGGGCTGCATTTTCATCCTGAAATACTTCAGGGTCCCCCTTTAACCTGCTCCAGAGGCAAGAGTTAATCAAATCTATTTGTATGGCATATCTATGTAAGATATCATTGCCAATGTATATTTGATTATGGGGAGTATTTAAAACTAAAAACAGGTGCTTCACTGACTTATTACCTATAGAGACAGATAATAAGCACTTAGCTGTGATGTTATAGCTTTCAAACCTGTCATCCAGGTTGTGGACACAGTGGTCTTGGGGAGAACGATATTTAATCACTTTAGGTTCAACTATCTGCGCTAATAAGCCTTCACTTATATTGCTAGCTTCCTGCTTTAAACTCAATTTGGCATATTTTGTTGTACCAAGGGCATGCATTTGTATAGGGATAAATAGATCCTCTTTAACTCTCTCAATCCCTGTGAGGTATTGAGCGTGCCCCCCCCCTTAGGGATTTTATGATCCCCCTTGTGGAGAGAAATGGTTAATATATCGCCGTCTAGGGAAATATTAGCTATATTTCCAGGCAAAATTTTAAAAGTATTACCATCAGAGCCACTTAAAAGAGTCTGATCATCTATCTGTAAAATAGTGATTTCAGGTACAGAGTTATTCCTGAAATGAATCTCCACAGCATCTGGTTTCTCTTCCACCACGTGACAGTTATGTCAGTGGCGAGATATACCAGATTTTTCATAATTGATAGGTCTTTTAACTTGTGACCAAATTACATTATTTATGCAATCAATTATGGTGCTTAATCGCTTCAGGAGATCACTACCAATAATTAAACGATCAGTTGGCAGATCCACTATAATAACAGGGTGTCTTATGACCCTGCTCCCCAATTTAAATTTTAACCAGGCAGTACCGTAAACTTTTAGGGAGTCACCCACAACTCCTATTAGAGAATCATCAAATTCTTTAATTTTAGGTTTGAGGGGTGTTAGCTCATTTAGCTGTGTGTAGTACCTGTGGGATAAAATAGTTGCCTGAGACCCAGTATCAATTAATCCCATGATAGGGCTGGAGACTGAATCTTGCAGCTCCTCTAATACAGGGGTCGCCATCCTTTCGGAGCCTCAGGGACCACTAAACTCACAATTTTGAATCCCGTGGACCACTAACATGATTTTTTTTTTTTTTAAAGGTACAAACCTGTATAATGTATATGTATGTATATATATATATATATATATATATATATATATATATATATATATATATATATATACACACACATACTGTACATAACTAGTATAACCATAGCTCAGTTTACATTATGTATATATTTACACATTTTTAAGAATTATTTTTTGGAATTAACTAACTGAATGACAGAACTAAGAATACTTCTAAATGACAGATGAAGGGTGAGTGACAACGTTTGAGCTGGAAATAGAGAGGCACAAAGTGGGAAAAAATATTACCTCCCCAGTTAGGAATTATTCAATACTACCTATGATCATGGACAGATATTGGAGTCATAAATTAAGTTTATATCAGAAAGATCTCAATATGGATATGAGCTAACCAAGACTGATGTTACTGGCAATTACTATAATACTGGTGGGATATGGCTGATCTGCTGGATGGCAATTACTGGGATTCAGGTGGAATGGCTTTGTGCACGTGAAAATTATTAGAATGAAAAATAATTAATATTTAATTTTAAAAAAAGAAGATGGAGGGGAGGAAGACAAACAGCGATGTAAGTCCATCTGAAGGTATTAGGAAAACTACTACAAAGAGACAGGTAAAGGGAAGAAAATAAATAAAAAATTAGAAAAACATTTTTAAGATTTTTTTTATATATATAGTTTAATTCCACTATTTCAAGCCAAGACTATACCAACCTCTTCTGGCTTTAGCATGGAATCATCTTCCTCTGCGCAATGCACTGGACGGGAGGAGTTAAAAATACAATCTAGCTACGCAAGTTGCGCAGTACTACGCAACATGCGTAGGGAGATTGTAATTTAACTCCTCCTCCATTTGTTTTTACTGATGTCAAGCCAGGCACTGTAGGGAGTTACGGCACAACAGGGGTGACACCATCAGAGGAGATTAATTCCTGCTTGATGGTGTCAAGGACCACCAAAATCTTCTCGTGGACCACCAATGGTCCATGGACCACTGGTTGGCGACCACTGCTCTAATACATAGGCCCCTAGTTATCAAGCCATCAACATCAAATACGCTGGAATTCCGCAGCGTATTTGTGGCGAGGCTGATTCAACTTAGTTATCAAGCACTAGACACCGGCAAAAGTAGAATATAGTGACGTAAGCTTCGATCCACCGGACTCAGTCCAACACAGATCGATTCTTACGTCACTCCAGATGTTCCGCACACAAGTTCGGCACAATCTGACTACTTTTGCTAGTTATCAAAAAACTAGCAGGTACGCTCGGCACTTTTCTGGCCCAGCGTACCTGGTTTTCAAACCGCCGCCCTGGGGCGGCGGATCCCATAGGAATCAATGGGAGTCTGACCATAGCGAAAGTTCATGTTCGCTGCTGACAGACATCCCATTGATTCCTATGGGAGCTGTCTACACCTAACACCCTAACGTGTACCCCGAGTCTAAACACCCCTAATCTGTCCCCCCTACACCGCCGCAACTAAATAAAGTTATTACCCCCTAAACCGCCGCTCCCGGAGCCCACCGCCACTATAATAAATATGTTAACCCCTAAACCGCCGCTCCCGGTCCCCGCCACAACTATAATATATGTATTAACCCCTAAACCGCCGCTCCTGGACCCGCCACAACCTACATAATACCTATTAACCCCTATCCTGCCCCCCCTACACCGTCGCCACCTATAATAAAGTTATTAACCCCTATCCTGCCGATCCTGGACCCCACCACATCTAAATAAATAGTTTAACCTATAAACCGCCGCTCCCAGACCCCGCCGCAAACTATATTAAACTTATTAACCCCTAATCTACCCCCCCTACACCGTCGCCACCTATAATAAATTTATTAACCCCTATCCTGCCCCCCCTACACCGCCGCCACTATCTCTTATTAACTAAATTATTCCTATTTAAAACTAAATACTTACCTGTAAAATAAACCCTAAGATAGCTACAATGTAATTAATAATTGCATTGTAGCTATTTTAGGATTTATATTTATTTTACAGGTAACTTTGTATTTATTTTAGCTAAATAGAATAGTTATTAAATAGTTATTAACTATTTAATAACTACCTAGCTAAAAGAAATACAAAATTACCTGTAAAATAAATCCTAACCTAAGTTACAATTAAACCTAACACTACACTATCATTAAAAAAAATTAAACAAATTACCTACAAATAACTAAAATTAAATTAAATTAAATAAACTAACTAAAGTACAAAAAATAAAAAAGCTAAGTTACAAAAAATAAAAAAAATAAGTTACAAACATTTCAAAAATATTACAACAATTTTAAGCTACTTACACCTAATCTAAGCCCCCTAATAAAATAACAAATTCCCCCAAAATAAAAAAATTCCCTACCCTATTCTACATTAAAAAGTTACCAGCTCTATTACCTTACCAGCCCTTAAAAGGGCCTTTTGTGGGGCATGCCCCAAAGAAAACAGCTCTTTTGCCTGTAAAATAAAAATACAACCCTCCCAACATTAAAACCCACCACCCTCATACCCCTTATCTAAACCAAACCCCCCTTAAATAAACCTAACACTACCCTCCTGAAGATCATCCTACCTTTAGCCGTCTTCAGACAGCCGACCCACCGATGGAACTGAAGAAGAGATCCTGAGCGGCAGAAGTCATAATCCAAGGGGCGCTGAAGAGTTCTTCCATCCGATGCAGGTAAGGTAATAGAGCTGGTAACTTTTTAAAGTAGAATAGGGTAGGGAATTTTGTTATTTTGGGGGGCTTTGTTATTTTATTAGGGGGCTTAGATTAGGTGTAAGTAGCTTAAAATTGCTGTAATATTTTTTAAATGTTTGTAACTTATTTTTTTATTTTTTGTAACAGCTTTTTTTATTTTTTGTACTTTAGTTAGTTTATTTAATTGAATTTAATTGTAGTTATTTGTAGGTAATTTATTTAATTTATTTAATGATAGTGTAGTGTTAGGTTTAGTTGTAACTTAGGTTAGGATTTATTTTACAGGTAATTTTTTATTTCTTTTAGATAGGTAGTTATTAAATAGTTAATAACTATTTAATAACTATTCTAACTAGCTAAAATAAATACAAAGTTACCTGTAAAATAAATATAAATCCTAAAATAGCTACAATGTAATAATTAATTACATTGTAGCTATCTTAGGGTTTATTTTACAGGTAAGTATTTAGTTTTAAATAGGAATAATTTATTAAAGTATAGTGTAGTGTTAGGTGTAATTGTAACTTAGGTTAGTTTTTATTTTACAGGTAAATTTCTCTTTATTTTAACTAGGTAGCTATTAAATAGTTAAAATAAATTGAAAGTTGCCTGTAAAATAAAAATAAATCCTAAGATAGCTACAATATAATTATTATTTATATTGTAGCTATATTAGGGTTTATTTTAAAGGTAAGTATTTAGTTTTAAATAGGATTAATTTAGTTAATAAGAGAAATATTATTTAGATTTATTTAATTAATATTTAAGTTAGGGGGGTGTTAGGGTTAGTGTTAGACTTAGGTTTAGGGGTTAATAATTTTATTACAGTGGCGGCGGTGTAGGGGGGGGCAGGATAGGGGTTAATAAATTTATTATAGGTGGCGACGGTTTAGGGGGGGCAGATTAGGGGTTAATAAATTTAATATAGGTTGCGGCGGGATCCGGGAGAGGTGGTTTAGGGGTTAAACTATTTATTTAGTTGCGGCGAGGTCCGGGATCTGCAGGATAGGGGTTAATAAATTTATTATAGGTGGCGGCGGTATAGGGGGGCAGGATAGGGGTTACTAGGTATAATGTAGGTCGCGGCGGTGTCCGGGAGCGGCGGTTTAGGGGTTAATACATTTATAAGAGTTGGGGCGGGGTCTAGGAGCGGTGGTTTAGGGGTTTATAACTTTATTTAGTTGCGGGGGCTCTGGGGGCGCCGGTATAGGGGGTAGAACAGTGTAGTTAATGTGGGTGCTTAGTGACAGCTTGTCAATAAAGCTTTCAAAAAGCCGAAGAGCAGCGAGATCGGATGAGTGATAACTATCACAGTCCGCTGCTCATCACCCCATACTTGGTGCGCGGCTTTTTGACAGATTTATTGATAACTTTGGCGAGATTTTTCAGGTCCGCGGCGGCGATGGTAGGCGAGCTTAGGCAGGCATATTGGGCCGGCAAAGGCAGGTAAAGTAGACACGATGATAACTAGAGGCCACAATATCTTCCTGCAGTTTCTATCATTTCACACATAAAATTTGCATTATTGTACATCTGTGGGCTTCGCCACGTGTTACCTGAATTTGCCATGTTTTTCCCATGCAGAAGGAATTTCATACCTACTGGTCTCCTTTATGACAGGGTTGGCTGGATTCTTGTGTACTGCATCTGTGGAAATAAGGTTAAGAGAACACTGCAAAGGGAAAGATTGGTTAATGCTTTCCGGCCGAGGTTGTTTGTCATCACGGCTAAATCGTCCGTTTCCAGTCTGTGGGGAGAGAACATGATTAGTATCATTGATATTTATTATTACATTTTGTATATCTCTCCCCTCCCTTTCAGGTGATACTGCAGTATTTATGACTGTGCCTGTGGTCCACTGCTGACCACTGGCTGTACCCCTAAAAAAGTATTGTTCGGTTGCTGAGCCATAGGAGGTTGACTCATATTAGCGAATTGTTCGCTCAACCGATTTAACTGGGTAAAAAGCATATCTACCTGATTGTACAAGTTACCTCTACTCCTGGGCCTATCTCTTGATGCCCCATAATAATGATTCCTGGACCATTGGGTTCCCTCAGAATCAGGACCGCTATTTCTATTTTGGCGTGGTTACCCCTGGGGTTCAGCTTGTTCAGTATTAGTACTTTGGGGAGCATTATATACTTGGGGTGTCTGGTTACCCTGAGAATATCTTCGCCATCTATTGTATCTACCCTTGCACGGATACCAATTATTTGGTGAGTATTCTCTTTGTGAGTAATTATTCCCCCACTTTGGTTATAGTCTCTCTGCGCTTCAGCCCGTGTTGGGGAAGGGGCAGAGTTAAACCTCTGTGGAGATGGCCTGTTTTGACTGGCCACCTCCGCGTAGGTTTTCTTTTTAGACTCCAAATTGAGGGGCCCAGGTGACACCCTAGTTTCTGCCACAATTTGGGGTTTTGATTCCTTTTTAACCCTCTGCTCTCTGGAATGCTGAATAGAGTATCATTTTGTACTCTCTTTGATCAGCCATTCCAATGAGCAGTCCTCATTAAAATCTCTAGCTAAATTCATTTTGATGGGTGTAGGCAGTGCTTCAAAAAATAAATTTACAAATTCTGAGCAATCAAATCTGGGGTTATCTTCAGCCATACTGTATGCATTTTTCAATTCAGAAAGGAACTCGATGGGACTTTGATTCGCACTACATTTTAAACTATATACCACAATTTTCTTGGCAGTTTTAGTGCGATGTTGCCCGAATTCTTTTCTGCATTGTCGTTTTATTTCACACCAGGAATGAATATTCATATCCTTTAGTGAAGTAAAGAATTTGATATGTTTACCGTCAAATACCCAGGGCAGAAATTCAATTTTTATTTTCTCACTTGTAACATTCATTATAGCAAATGCATTTTCAAAAGCCTCTAAGTGATCAATTACAGATTTTGTTCCCTTATTGGAGAATATAAGTACTGCACCCTGTATGAAAGTAATTATTTTATGGGAGTCATAGACCTTATTAGACTTATTTTGGGATTCTCTATTAGAGTTTCCCTCACTGGCTGAGTTACCACAGTTTCCTGGATTTACATCATGAGGTGACTGCCTATTTGGGAAATCTATTTCTGACCCAATAGGGGTCATTTGTCTACACTCTTCCATATATTTCTGTACCTCGTCCCTTATGCGTTCTCTAAGGTAGTTAGCATTATCTGCATTATTCTCACTGTTTATATAGGGGTTTTCATTATGGCGATATGACCTTTTTAAATCACTTAATTCTCTCTGGCTTTGCGCAAGCTGTTTATTTAATTCTTGTATCTGTGCGAGTAAGTCTATGTTATGCTTATCTAAGGCGGTTAGGTTTTGGGCAAATTCATCCATTTTATGTTTGGTTATTTTTAAATCCTCTTCGCATCTGCGTGAGGAACGAATACTACTTTCTAACTCCTGTATTTGCAATCGTTTATCTATGACACAAAGCGACATTTCGTCAATAATGCATATCACAAGGGGCCAAGATTTTTGTATTAGTTCGTCTCACTTTTTGAGAGCCTTGCATTGATTAATCATTAATAATTCTTGGAAAAATTCATTGTTTTCATTCCACATATTATTATTAAAGGTAATATTTTTAGCCTTAATTTCAAGCATATCCATAAAATCATCTAATTCACCCGCAATATTAAACTTCTCTTTAATGTGATTTATAATGTCTTTCTTAAGGACCTGACCTCTAGTAATGGGTATTGTGATAGGACAATTTTCAACGCTATCTACAGAATTAAATGAGTCACTCCTAGTGATAGACATTATTATATTGGTTTAGTATTTAGTTAAATTAAAACGCTAATACAATTTTTACCAATAAAAAGAGAGAAAAAAAATTCTATTTAAAAAAAAAAAATTAATATTAATCTTGAAATATGAAAAAAATTAATACTTTTAAGGATTTTGAAATATGAAAAATTAATATTTTTATGAATTTTGAAATATGAAAAAATTAATATTTTTGATTAATTTTAAAACATGAAAAATCAATATTTTTATCAATTTTTCAAAAATTAATCTTTAACAATATTTCAAAATATCAATATCAGTCTCGAAATATGAACATCAATATTTCAATCTTCAAAAATAAAAAATTATATTCAAAATATTAATTTCGAAAAATGAATTTTTTTTCTCTCTTTTATAATAATTTCTATTTACTACAAATATATATCAATATGATAAATATTAATAAATCTCATGCAAGTGCCTCCATACAATATGTCAGTATAGTTATAAGAATCTTCAGTAGTGCTCTCCAAATAATATATCAGCCTATGGCAGGGTTATAATACAATGTATTTAATATATACAAAACAAACTAACACCTTACCCTGCTGGGTGTGAGTGTCAAATAAAGAGGTGCGCCAAAATCAACTAAGCAATTTAAACAATATGTGCTGATGTAAAGTCCAGAATATACATTGGAATAGCAAATGTCCAAACAAACAAATCCTGATGCTGAGGATTGGGCAGCTCTCTCCACCAAGATATCAATGCAAAATGTTCCTGAAACACAGAAAAAAAGAGAGAGGCGCTCTTCGTGTAGTATATCCTAAACCGGTATCACCAGATGTGATAAATAATGGAAATATACTCACAAGCGAAGTTGCACCCGCAGTGCAATAACGAGCAGGCCGAAGCTTCAGAGCCGTTCGGCTGACTCGCTTAGGCAATAGACGCTTGGGATCAGATCGAGGCTCTCCACACTGACCACTTCCGATGACTATCTGGATCCAGGATACCAAACAGCTGGCCGATAAAAGTATAACCCTTGATATGGAAGCTCCAACCAGGCGGAAATCCAAACCGTAAGGGGGTAAAATAAAGATCCAATATCCAGAGCAAGGATAAAACAGTAATTATTTTATTAAAAACAATTAAAATTGTTGCTTAGCAACGCGTTTCTCGGCTGAGTGCCGTTTCCTCAGGCTATATTGTTACACTGAATCCTTGCTCTATTTGTACGAATAGAGCAAGGATTCAGTGTAACAATATAGCCTGAGGAAACGGCACTCAGCCGAGAAACGCGTTGCTAAGCAACAATTTTAATTGTTTTTAATAAAATAATTACTGTTTTATCCTTGCTCTGGATATTGGATCTTTATTTTACCCCCTTACGGTTTGGATTTCCGCCTGGTTGGAGCTTCCATATCAAGGGTTATACTTTTATCGGCCAGCTGTTTGGTATCCTGGATCCAGCTTGTCATCGGAAGTGGTCAGTGTGGAGAGCCTCGATCTGATCCCAAGCGTCTATTGCCTAAGCGATTCAGCCGAACGGCTCTGAAGCTTCGGCCTGCTCGTTATTGCACTGCGGATGCAACGTCGCTTGTGAGTATATTTCCATTATTTATCACATCTGGTGACACTGGTTTAGGATATACTACACGAAGAGCGCCTCTCTCTTTTTTCTGTGTTTCAGGAACATTTTGCAATGTATTTAATAATTATCCTTTAAAAATATCAACCCTCAATCAATATGCATCTACTAGAAACCATGAAATTAATATAAATACCTGAATTATTTTTATTAGTTAATATCTATGAACATATTGGAATATATTTGCAATACTAGAATATGAGTCAATATTATATGCATTTAAAACTATTAAGATATGCTATACTTCTTACAAAACTCATAAAAGTTTACCTTTAAACCCAGCCTTATTTATAAATAGCCTTTCATTCAATTAACACAATGGGATTCTAAGGTAAATACTCAGCTATTTACCAACGCTTCACTCTAACACAATTCTACTTTAAAATATCAAAATTTTCACAGATAATTTACTTAGCATCAATGATATATGTTTAACAATATACAGGCTATGAAATACTAATTTGAAATACAAACTATTTCTTTAAATCTGCTACATACAGCAATAATGAATGTTTACTTTGAATGTTTGCATACAAAGAGGCAAGCTAAGAGCTATTCAAAGCTATGAAATACAGTTTAAAAACACAATTTGCTCTTTTCAATCTACCAAAATCTTCTAATACTTACCAGGATGAACACCAATCGATATCCAATATCTCTCAGCAGGTTTTAATCTCACCTCAGAAATACCAATAAGTATTTATTTCAATCAGTGAGAAAAGGGTAGATCAGCTTTGCCAAAGTAAAATGGTACATTTCACGCCCAACACACCAGTTATAAGTTAGCTCAGCACAATCTGTTTTTCTCTCTTGCATTAATTTATATAAGTTCCACAAATATTCTTAAAATAATACAGATGCTAAGACATTTTATGCTTTATATATATATATATATATATATATATATATATATATATACACATTTCTATGTGGATCTGAAATTATATGTCTGAAAAATAAAAACAATACAGAGGTTATTAAACATTTTAGACCAACTAAAATAGTTACCTACCAGGTTTAGCAAATACCCATGTAATAGTAGAAAATTAGACAATTTCCCAAATTTCTATGTTTAATACATTCTGATGCATACATTAAAAAAAAATGTTTATTTGCTGTATTTCAAAGTTACATCTTAACATGTGCCTTTAGTTCACAGGGGTCACTTAACAGGCAGCTGTTAAAAGCCATTTTTTCAACCCCCACTGCTCCTCCCCACGAGTCTCATCAGGCATGAAAGAGAGATTCCTGACATCTCGTCCCCATTCATGGTATGGGGTACAGAGTGCTATGAAATTTGCACTTCCTATTTAAGGAGCAAATGTTTCAGTGTCAGAGGAAAATTTTAATTACAAATCTGGTATGGACTTCATTTTCACACTCTAGCTAGAAATGTCTCTTTTGAAATAATCTTTATGAGTGTCCTGTGTAATTGAAAAAGTGGGGGAGGAGTGATTATGGGTTTTAAATCAATCCTTTACATCAGAAGTGCTATTCTACAGCACATCTGATAAAATAGACGGCCTCATATATACACACATCCTTTTCATATTATTTTCATTTATATATATATATTAGTATATATATATATATATATATATATATATATATATATATATATATATATGTCATTGACCTGTACCCTGACAATTGAGTACTGCACAAATGTCTTGCCATCTTGTACTTTCTCAGTTTCATTAAATAATAATTCATCCCTATTGTTATTTTCTCTTGTAAGGTGTATCCAGTTCACGGATCATCCATTACTTGTGGGATATTCTCCTTCCCAACAGGAAATTGCAAGAGGACACCCACAGCAGAGCTGCTATATAGCTCCTCCCCTAACTGCCATATCCAGTCATTCTCTTGCAACTCTCAACAAAGATGGAGGTAGTAAGAGGAGAGTGGTAAAATATAGTTAGTTTTTTCTTCAATCAAAAGTTTGTTATTTTCAAATAGTACCGGAGTTGTACTATTTTATCTCAGGCAGTATTTAGAAGAAGAATCTGCCTGCGTTTTCTATGATCTTAACAGCTTGTAACTGAGATCCACTGCTGTTCTCACATATGTCTGAGGAGTGAGGTAACTTCAGAGGGAGAATGGCGTGCAGGTTATCCTGCTATTGAGGTATGTGCATTTTAAGTTTTTCTAGGGACTAGAAAATGCTGCTGGTACCTGATTAATGTAAGTTAAGCCTAAAAACAATGATTTAATAGCGACTTGTATCAGGCTTACTATCATAGATATATACTCTGTTAATATGGCAATATAAAACGTTTGCTGGTATATTTAATCATTTTTATATATGCTTTGGTGATAAAACTTATTGGGGCCTAGTTTTTTCCACATGGCTGGCTTGATTTTGGCCTAGAAACAGTTTCCTGAGGCTTTCCACTGTTGTAGTATGAGTGGGAGGGGCCTATTTTAGGGCTTTTTTGCGCAGTTAAAATTACAGACAGAGACATTTAGCTTCCCTCAGCAGTCCCCTGTATGCTATAGGACATTTCTGAAGGGCTCTAAAGGCTTCAAAAGTCATTTATTGAGGAAGGTAGGGCCACAGCTGAGCTGTGGCAGTTGTTGTGACTGTTTAAAAAACGTTTATTTCGTTTTTTTGATCCATTTTTTGCATGAAGGGGTTAATCATCCATTTGCAAGTGGGTGCAATGCTCTGCTAACCTATTACATACACTGTAAAAATTTCGTTTGAATTACTGCCTTTTTTCACTGTTTTTCAAATTTTGACAAAATTTGTTTCTCTTAAAGGCACAGTACCTTTTTTTATATTTGCTTGTTAACTTGATTTAAAGTGTTTTCCAAGCTTGATAATCTCATTGCTAGTCTGTATAAACATGTCTGACATAGAGGAAACTCCTTGTTCATTATGTTTAAAAGCCATGGTGGAACCCCATATGAGAATGTGTACTAAATGTATTGATTTCACTTTAAACAATAAAGATCAGCTTTTGTCTTTAAAAAATTTATCACCAGAGGATTCTGACGAGGGGGAAGTTATGCCGACTAACTCTCCCCACGTGTCAGACCCTTTGACTCCCGCTCAAGGGACTCCCGCTCAAATGGCGCCAAGTACATCAAGGACGCCCATAGCGATTACTTTACAAGACATGGCGGCAGTCATGGATAATACACTGTCAGCGGTATTAGCCAGACTACCTGAATTTAGAGGAAAGTGTGATAGCTCTGGTGTTAGGTGTAATACAGAGCATACAGATGCTTTAAGAGCCATGTCTGATACTGCCTCACAATATGCAGAAGCTGAGGAAGGAGAGCTTCAGTCTGTGGGTGATATCTCTGACTCAGGGAAGCCTGATTCTGATATTTCTACTTTTAAATTTAAGCTTAACCTCCGTGTTTTGCTTAGGGAGGTTTTAGCTGCTCTGAATGACTGTGACACAATTGCAGTGCCAGAGAAATTGTGTAGACTGGATAAATACTTTGCAGTGCCGGTGTGTACTGAAGTTTTTACTATACCTAAAAGGCTTACAGAAATTATTAATAAAGAGTGGGATAGACCCGGTGTGCCATTTCCCCCCCCCCTCCTATTTTTAGAAAAATGTTTCCCATAGACGCCACCACACGGGACTTATGGCAAACGGTCCCTAAGGATCCCTGGGCGTTGGAGATTATATCTCAGGGGTATCTTCTGGACTTCAAGGTTTCTCCTCCACAAAGGAGATTTCACCTTTCACGATTATCTGTCAACCAGATAAAGAAAGAGGCATTCTTACACTGCGTGCAAGACCTCCTAGTTATGGGAGTGATCCATCCAGTTCCAAAGGAGGAACAGGGAAAGGGATTTTACTCAAATCTGTTTGCGGTTCCCAAAAAAGAGGGAACCTTCAGACCAATCTTGGATCTAAAGATCTTAAACAAATTCCTCAGAGTTCCATCATTTAAAATGGAAACTATTTGGACCATCCTACCTATGATCCAGGAGGGTCAATATATGACTACGGTGGATCTAAAGGATGCTTACCTTCACATTCCGATACCCAAAGATCATCATCGGTTCCTAAGGTTTGCCTTTTTGGACAGGCATTACAAGTTTGTGGCTCTTCCCTTCGGGTTAGCTACAGCCCCAAGAATTTTTACAAAGGTTCTGGGGTCGCTTCTGGCGGTCCTAAGGCCGCGGGGCATAGCAATGGCCCCTTATCTAGACAACATCCTGATACAGGCGTCAAATTTCCAAATTGCCAAGTCCCATACGGACATAGCTCTGGCATTTCTGAGGTCGCACGGATGGAAAGTGAACATGGAAAAGAGTTCTCTGTCCCCACTCACAAGAGTCTCCTTCCTAGGGACTCTGATAGATTCTGTAGAAATGAAAAATTACCTGACGGAGTCCAGGTTATCAAAACTTCTAAATTCTTGCCGTGTTCTCCATTCTGTTCCACGCCCTTTGGTGGCTCCGTGCATGGAGGTAATCGGCTTAATGGTAGCGCCAATGGACATAGTTCCGTTTGCACGCCTACATCTTATACCGTTGCAACTATGCATGCTCAGTCAGTGGAATGGGGATTACACATATTTGTCCCCTCTACTAAATCTGGATCAAGAGACCAGAGATTCTCTTCTCTGGTGGGCAGTCTGGAACTCCCTGAAGGCTCAGGGATTGTGGACTCAGGAGGAGAAATTCCTCCCAATAAATATTCTGGAATTGAGTGCAATATTCAATGCTCTTCAGGCTTGGCCTCAGTTAACAACCCTGAGGTTCATCAGATTTCAGTCGGACAACATCACGACTGTGGCTTACATCAACCATCAAGGGGGAACAAGAAGTTCCTTAGCGATGTTAGAAGTCTCCAAAATAATTCGCTGGGCAGAGAAACACTCTTGCCACCTATCAGCGATCCATATCCCAGGTGTAGAGAACTGGGAGGCGGATTTTCTAAGTCGTCAGACTTTTCATCCAGGAGAGTCGGAACTCCATCCGGAGCTGTTTGCACAATTGATTCATCGTTGGGGCAAACCAGAACTGGATCTCATGGCATCTCGCTAGAATGCTAAGCTTCCTTATTACGGATCCAGGTCCAGGGACCCGGAAGTGACGCTGATAGATGCTCTAGCAGCGCCTTGGTCTTTCAACCTGGCTTACGTGTTTCCACCGTTTCCTCTACTCCCTCGACTGATTGCCAAAATCAAGCAGGAGAGAGCATCTGTGATTTTGATAGCGCCTGCGTGGCCATGCAGGACCTGGTATGCAGACCTAGTGGACATGTCATCTTTTCCACCTTGGACTCTGCCTTTGAGATGAGACCTTCTACTTCAAGGTCCTTTCAATCATACAAATCTAATTTCTCTGAGACTGACTGCATGGAGATTGAACGCTTGATTTTATCAAAGCGTGGCTTCTCCGATTCTGTCATTGATACCTTAATACAGGCACGAAAGCCTGTTACCAGGGAAATTTACCATAAGATATGGCGTAAATATCTTTATTGGTTTGAATCCAAGAGTTACTCATGGAGTAAGGTTAGCATTCCCAGGATATTATCTTTTCTCCAAGAGGGTTTGGAGAAAGGATTATCAGCTAGTTCTTTGAAGGGGCAGATCTCTGCACGGTCTATTCTTTTGCACAAGCGTCTGGTGGATGTTCCAGACGTTCAGGCATTTTGTTAGGCGTTGGTTAGAATCAAGCCTGTGTTTAAACCTGTTGCTCCCCCATGGAGCTTAAACTTGGTTCTTAAAGTTCTTCAAGGGGTTCCGTTTGAACCTCTTCATTCCATAGATATCAAGCTTTTATCTTGGAAAGTTATTTTTTTGATGGCTATTTCCTCGACTCGTAGAGTCTCTGAGTTATCTGCTTTACAATGTGATTCTCCTTATCTGATCTTTCATGCAGATAAGGTAGTTCTGTGTACAAAACCTAGGTTTTTGCCTAAGGTGGTATCTACTAAGAATATCAATCAAGAGATTGTTGTTCCATCATTGTGTCCTAATCCTTCTTCAAAGAAGGAACGTCTTTTACATAATCTGGATGTGGTTCGTGCTTTAAAGCTTTACTTACAAGCTACTAAAGATTTTCGTCAAACATCTGCTTTGTTTGTTGTCTACTCTGGACAGAGGAGAGGTCAAAAGGCTTCGGCAACCTCTCTTTCTTTTTGGCTAAGAAGCATAATCTGCTTAGCCTATGAGACTGCTGGACAGCAGCCTCCTGAAAGGATTACAGCTCATTCCACTAGAGCTGTGGCTTCCACTTGGGCCTTTAAAAGTGAGGCTTCTGTTGAACAGATTTGCAAGGCGGCGACTTGGTCTTCGCTTCATACTTTTGAAAATTCTACAAATTTGATACTTTTGCTTCTTCGGAGGCTATTTTTGGGAGAAAGGTTTTACAGGCAGTGGTACCTTCCATTTAAGTGTCTGCCTTGTCTCTCCCTTCCTCCGTGTACTTTAGCTTTGGTATTGGTATCCCACAAGTAATGGATGATCCGTGGACTGGATACACCTTACAAGAGAAAACACAATTTATGCTTACCTGATAAATTTATTTCTCTTGTGGTGTATCCAGTCCACGGCCCGCCCTGTCATTTTAAGGCAGGTCAAAATTTTAGATTAAACTACAGTCACCACTGCACCCTATGGTTTCTCCTTTCTCGGCTTGTTTCGGTCGAATGACTGGATATGGCAGTTAGTGGAGGAGCTATATAGCAGCTTTGCTGTGGGTGTCCTCTTGCAACTTCCTGTTGGGAAGGAGAATATCCCACAAGTAATGGATGATCCATGGACTGGATACACCACAAGAGAAATACATTTATCAGGTAAGCATAAATTGTGTTTTTAGTTTTTGCAAAGGCTTGTTTTAGACATTGTTGAGAATATCCACTTTCTTTTAATCTATTTTTTAAGAGTTTTGCTTCCATTTTAAATTGTTCAGAATCACTGCAATTCAATAGACTTGGTCTGAGGCAGTAGTCTACATATTGTGAGATTTTTTCCGTAAGGGATCCCATGCCCGAAATATATATATATATATATATATATATATATATATATATATATATATATAAAAAATTAAAAGAAATAAGAGTGACAAATTTTTGACACATAAAATATAATGATCCCAAAAGGTTTTGGCACTCTGCATTACACAATTCACACTTTTACTGTCAGTTCAAATTATGGACAAAGTTAATACTGTTAAAATTATTGATACTATTTAAAATTGCATAGCATGTCAATATTCAGCAACATTGTATCTTTATGAATGTGTATAACATTTCACCAGGGGCTTGTATATATTAGAATGAAATAAGAAGGCGGAGCAATTTGTTTAAAACCTAAGGAGTGAATACTTCAATCACGCACAGCCAGAAGAAGCCTGTAGTAAGCACCAGTGAAACGCGCATAGCTGCTTGTTTGTTCACAGCGGTGTGTTCATAAAGGCGTGCTGGACACATAAAGAGCCTTTCTATAATGGAGGAGTAAAGAAGTTTTGAGCAGTTGTTCCGGAACAGGAAATCACTAAGCGTGGACAGGTTGGAGCGAGCAGGTAACACACAGTCACACTATGGCTGCTCACTGAACAGGTAATACTGAAGCAATATTCACCCTATGCCGTCTGGTTTCATTATATGCCTAACAAATATATCTACATACTACAGCAGAGACTGCTATAATAGACTGCTGGTTAAATATGGCTAATGGAAACTTTAGCAGAGACTGCAATGGAAACTGCGTGTTTATGTGATAAATAAAAAAGTGATTGAATACATTGTATTATTACCTGTGTGAGTAAATTTTGCATAGTGCTGCGCTTGCATGAATGTTGCATGAATGTTGTCACCTATCTTATGAGTGGATTATAATTATACATCTGTTGTGATGTTTGGAAATATCTGACTGGAATGAACAAATTGTACCCTGGACTTTAATTAGTCAAAATTGTCAAGCCGGGTTGATTCTATGATCTCTATTATGTTTGATGCAGTGAGATGTAATTATGTTGTTGAAATAACAAGAAAACATAAATTTATCAATTGAAATTTGATGCTGTGACAGTGTTTCTTTATGGCAAAACTTAGGTTTAAGCATATATTAGTATGTGACATAGTCTGTTGCTGGAATTAAAATGGGTTCTGCATTTCTCTTTGTATAACATATTCTTATATTAACCCTTATATTTTCTGTGTATTAGACTCTCATAAATTATAACACTAGGAGTGCTGGTACATATATTCTGTATTATAAATCTAACCATATTTAGTGGTTTTTCTTGTTTGTTCCGGGCACACTAAGTTTTATTTTGACCATAGGATTGTCATAGGAGAACAACACAGTAAGAATTTCTAGTGTGATTTGTTGTCTACTGCTAGTGCCAAAAATGGTGGAACTGAATGAAAGTGATTGGAAATATGATGTGGATGATACCTTTTCCACTCCATCAAATACAGATGGTAATAATACAAACCCTTCTGAAAATCCAAATATATATAAATCCTTTAAAGACTACAAGAAAAAACTATTTAAGGAACAAAAACTTAAGTGGGAAATATCCAGTTTAGAGAAATATGTGCTAAAATGACCCCGAGAGGTCTCAGAATAAGAAGGAGACCAGGTGCAAATTTAAATAATCCTCTTTTGGAAAATTTTCAAAACAAATGGGATGAATTTGCTTCACAATGTTCTACAAATTGGATGAACTTGATGATAGAAGAAAACAAACTAAGATTAAATAAGACACAAAATGATTTATTTTGTGCTAAAAATGATGTGAATGTTTGGAAGGGAAAGGATGAATATGAAAGATTAATGGGACTAGCTAAAATAGAATTGAGAAAGATTCAGGACTCAATAAAATTTAGGAAGAAAAAGAAATATCAAAGAAATTGGTTAGACTACCAGGACAATAAGATTTATGACTATTCATATAGTGCATCAAGTGGTTTTGAAACAGAAATATCAAGTGGGGATGATAATAAATCTAACAAGACATACAGAGACCAGCAAAAAAGTTTTAGGGCACAAACCCATAAATACAGGAGAGGGGGCGGAAACACAGACACCAGAGGCAGACGAAGATACCCACTCAGGCAGAGAAGAAAGTTCAATCCGATTGGCTGATCCAATCAGCCAATCAGATTGAGCTCGCATTCTATTGGCTGTTCCGATCAGCCAATAGAATGCAAGCTCAATCTGATTGGCTGATTCAATCAGCCAATCAGATTTTTCCTACCTTAATTCCGATTGGCTGATAGAATCCTATCAGCCAATCGGAATTCGAGGGACGCCATCTTGGATGATGTCATTTAAAGGAACCGTCATTCGTCGTTCAGTCGTCGGCCAGGATGGATGTTCCGCGTCGGAGGTCTTCAGGATGCTGCCGCTTGGATGAAGATTTCAATCGGATGGAATACCTCTTCTGCCCCGCTTGGATGAAGACTTCTACTGGATGGAGGACCTCTTCTTGCTCCGCTTGGATGAAGAATTTGGCTCAGCTGGGTGAAGACGACTCAAGGTAGGGAGATCTTCAGGGGATTAGTGTTAGGTTTATTTAAGGGGGGTTTGGGTTAGATTAGGGGTATGTGAGTGGTGGGTTGTAATGTTGGGGGGGGTATTGTATGTTTTTTTTTACAGGCAAAAGAGCTGAACCTCTTGGAGCATGCCCCGCAAAGGGCCCTGTTCAGGGCTGGTAAGGTAAAAGAGCTTTGAACTTTAGTAATTTAGAATAGGGTAGGGCATTTTTTTATTTTGGGGGGCTTTGTTATTTTATTAGGGGGCTTAGAGTAGGTGTAATTAGTTTAAAATTGTTGTTATATATTTCTAATGTTTGTAAATATTTTTTTATTTTTTGTAACTTAGTTCTTTTTTATTTTTTGTACTTTAGTTAGTTTATTTCATTGTATTTATTTGTAGGAATTGTATTTAATTTATTTATTGTTTAATTGTAGATAATTATAGGTATTTTATTTAATTAATTTTTTGATAGTGTAGTGTTAGGTTTAATTGTAACTTAGCTTAGGATTTATTTTACAGGTAAATTTTTAATTATTTTAACTATTTTAGCTATTAAATAGTTCTTAACTATTTAATAGCTATTGTAACTGGTTAAAATAATTACAAAGTTACCTGTAAAATAAATATTAATCCTAAAATAGCTATAATATAATTATAATTTATTTAATAAGAGTTAATTAATTTCGTTAGATTAAAATTATATTTAATTTAGGGGGTGTTAGTGTTAGGGTTAGACTTAGCTTTAGGGGTTAATACATTTATTAGAATAGCGGTGAGCTCCAGTCGGCAGATTAGGGGTTAATAATTGAAGTTAGGTGTCGGCGATGTTAGGGAGGGCAGATTAGGGGTTAATACTATTTATTATAGGGTTAGTGAGGCGGATTAGGGGTTAATAACTTTATTATAGTAGCGCTCAGGTCCGCTCGGCAGATTAGGGGTTAATAAGTGTAGGCAGGTGGAGGCGACGTTGTGGGGGGCAGATTAGGGGTTAATAAATATAATATAGGGGTCGGCGGTGTTAGGGGCAGCAGATTAGGGGTACATAGGGATAATGTAAGTAGCGGCGGTTTACGGAGCGGCAGATTAGGGGTTAAAAATAATATACAGGGGTCAGCGATAGCGGGGGTGGCAGAATAGGGGTTAATAAGTGTAACGCTAGGGGTGTTTAGACTCGGAGTACATGTTAGAGTGTTAGGTGCAGACGTAGGAAGTGTTTCCCCATAGGAAACAATGGGGCTGCGTTAGGAGCTGAACGCGGCTTTTTTGCAGGTGTTTTTTCAGCTCAAACAGCCCCATTGTTTTCTATAGGGGAATCGTGCACAAGCACGTTTTTGAAGCTGGCCGCGTCCGTAAGCATCGCTGGTATCGAGAGTTGCAGTGGCGTTAAATATGCTCTACGCTCCTTTTTTGGAGCCTAACGCAGCCATTCTGTGGATTCTCAATACCAGAGTTATTTTAAAGGTGCGGCCAGAAAAAAGCCAGCGTTAGCTACGCGGGTCGTTACAGACAAAACTCTAAATCTAGCCGAAAGAGAAGCTTTGAAAGAGCTAAAAAATGATTCAACAATTACTATAAAGCCATCAGATAAGGACGGCAATGTAGTGGTCCTTAACACAAAGGACTACATAAAAGAATGTCATAGATTATTGAGAGATGTCAATCAATATAAGGTTTTAAGCTTTAACCCTACTGGAGTATATGGTGAAAAACTATTGAACATATTATTGAAAGCAAGAGATGAGGGCCTTATTAATCAGAAAGAATTTGACTTTCTATATGTTAAATATCCTACCACAGCAACTTTTTATAGTTTACCAAAACTACATAAGAAAAAAATCTCACAATATGTAGACTACTGCCTCAGACCAAGTCTATTGAATTTATCGTCCTATCTAAAAGATACCCTTGATGTGCTTACAAAACTGAATGATATAACAATTACTCCAAAAACAATTTTAGTGGCAATAGATGTTGAAGCACTTTATTCAAGCATACCCCATCAAAAAGGGTTAGAGACAAACAAATATTTTCTCACCCAGAGGGGTCAAGAATATAAAAAAACATACAGATTTTGTTTTGGAATTACTTTCTTTTATTTTGAAGTATAATTATTTTCTTTTCAAAGATAAATGTTATCAGCAAACTCTTGGAACAGCAATGGGGACATGTTGTGCCCCTACGTTTGCTTGTCTTTACCTTGGTAAATGGGTGTGTGATTGTATACTGAATAGTGAAGAAACTACTAATGCACCCATAGCTCTTTGGCTAAGATTAATTGATGATGTGTTCCTCCTATGGGAGGACACTGAGATGAAACTAATTGAATTTATGCAAAAATTAAATAAAAATGACTGAAATTTGAAATTTACTTATACTTATAGCATGGAAGAAATGACATTTTTAGACTTGCGAATCATGAATGTAAATAATGTTTTAAAGACCGCTACATTCCGAAAGGAAACTGCAGGGAAGGCTTTACTATCATTTAACAGTCATGATCCCAACAAATTAATTCAGAACATCCCATATGGTCAATTTTTGAGGCATAAAAGAAATTGCAGTGATTCTGAACAATTTAAAATGGAAGCAAAACTCTTAAAAAATAGATTAAAAGAAATATGATATTCTCAACAATGTCTAAAACAAGCCTTTGCAAAAAATAAAAATAAAAATAGGGATGAATTATTATATAATGAAGCTGAGAAAGTACAAGATAACTCTCTTGTTACATTTATAGGTACATATAACAATAGATGGCAAGACATCCGTGCAGCACTCAATAAACATGGGCATGTTTTACTTATAGATAATTCTATAGCTAAATTTGTTGGGAAAGTTCCCTTAATGACACCAAAGAGAGAACCAAATTTAAAGGATTTATTGGTTCACAGCCATCTTGAAACTAAAGCTGCTGAAACTTGGTTGAACAAGAAAAAGGATGGAAAATATAAATGTTTCAAATGTTCAATGTGTGACAATATGATAACAGGAAGGAACATTAGTGATACATTTGGTAACTTCCATTTGGTAAAAGGCCACATTACTTGTAAAAGTGAAGGAGTAGTGTACATGGTTTATCTGAAGATAAAAGAGTGCGTTTCGTTACCCAATACCATTGCCATTGGGAAAAGATTTGTACAATTCTAAATGAAAAATGGCAATTCCTAAAAGCTGATGAGACGATCAGGAGAATAGTTGGAGATAAACCCTCCTTGGTTGCTAGGAGAGCTCCAAACTTGAAGGACAAATTAGTAAAAAGTAATTTCATAAAAAGTCCAAGTGTGAATGACTGGTTGGAGGAACATAGAAAAATCAAGGGGTGTTTCCAGTGCGGACACTGCGTTGTATGCAAATTTGTTGTCCGCACAAAAACTTTCGCCACAACCTCCATTGTCTACCCTATAAAACAGTTTATCAACTGTAAAACTGAAAATGTAATTTATCTGTTGTCCTGCAGTTGCCCGACCTTCTACATAGGAAAAACAAGACGAATGTTGAAGGATATGGTTTCTAAACACAGGGACGACATAAAGGCAGCCGAGGATGGTGACATTAAAAGCGTGGTGGCATACCACTTTATGAAATACCATCACTGCAACCCCTCAGACCTAAGGGTAACAGGCATTGAATCTTGTTCACTCTTCGGTAGAGGAGGGGACATTGATAATGTCCTCCTCAAAAAGGAAACTGAATGGATGTACAAGTTACAGACAGTAATGCCTAATGGGCTTAATGAAAAATTTGAGTTTGTGGCTTTTCTAAAATAGTAACATAGAAAGTGGCCGATCGAATTGCCCAAGCTTTATCTGTCAAATTTGTTTAATAATCCCTTTATGCCCTTCTACTCAATCTGTAAACTACTCTAAAATGCTTCTCTGGAAGTGAGACAGTGTATTTACTTTTTTCCTGACTGTGAGGAACCAAAGGTGCATCTAAATGATATCTATAAAAGATAAATTAAAAATCTTTACATATTTTATTCAAGACACTTGAACCACTGTACATATGAGTATATGCTCTGATAATTATCCAAATTAGCGTTAAATACATGAAGTAATCTAAAATGTAATCTTGTTATGTAATGCATGTTTATAGTGTATAAAGTGTAATTTTATCTTATGCTATAACGGTTGTTTAAAAGCTGACCGTTTATAAAATGTTCACAATATATTTTCACCTGTTCCTTTTGTATATGTATCTGGGCAGTGGCGCTTTAAGCTACTCTGATTGGCTGCTAGTTCAATTTGGAACCCCCAATGAGCAGCGGGAAGGAGTAATATAACACGGCTGCTGTTAGACACAGTATCCGCTTTGCCCTGAGGAAACCCCTGTGATCTTTGCGGTCACGTGGGGGGTGAAACGTGCGTCGGCTGTGACGTACGAAGTGGAGGTGGACGTGTTTGCTTGACAGACTGCTGTGGCGTCCTCGTTGATTATGCCGGTTTGCTGGTGAACCAAAGATGCTGATCTACTTTGCCTAACAACGGAACCAAGAAGTTTGATTGCTGACAAAAACGGTTGTATAATAAGCTGACTTTATAACTTTGATACTCCAGTCCGTTTCCATACCCGGATTTCTGAGAATGCTTGATGTACTAAACTGAAATACGGCACTGATCACTTGGATGTATTTAAGACTCTTTGCTGGTGCCATTTACACACTACTCTAGGATAAACAACAACTTATGTGCAACTGATTTACTTCTGATATTGTATGATGCTATTTGCTTAATCTAAACTGTAAAAGACATAACGACTCGTTTTGGGGCTGCTAAACATAGATCCAGATACTTTTGTCTTCATGACACCTGATACCTATTATTATACTGGTGATGTCCGCTGAACACAGGAGTTGTTTTTTCACCCCCATAGTCCTCTATGCCTTATCACAATATCAGTATTAAGATGTTTGTTTGTGTCATCTAAGCTGTTAGAACACAGTTAGACTGTATTCTGGGGTTGCTAAACATAGATCCAGATACTGATTTTCATGACACCAGAAACCTCTTACTATATTGGTGGTGCCCGCTGAAACTGGAGTTGTTTATCATCCCCCATAGTCTATTCTGTCTTTGTTATAATATCAATATATGACTGCATAAATATATTTGTTAATTAGTGTATTGTGCACAATACTAAGAGCTAATTTATAGCTCTACAACGAACGATTTAGTTGTTTATTATATTTAATATATATTTATGCTGATTGCCTTAGGTCTCTAACACGCTTGGTTTTACTGACATAGATCCTTAAGGATCACTATGGTGGCAAATTTTACGTCTAGTACGTAACCACCCTCTAGTGGAGGTGTTGTCAGTTTATATACCTAACATTCCCAAACATTATCAGCAATCTAAATATAAATATAAAATAAATTTTGACAGCTAAGCCTGTTTCAAGCATTACGTCTCTCTGTACTTCTTTATTTGGTTCATGTGTCTTGTCTAATAATACTAGTCACCGGTTGTAAGCCCTGGAGATGTGTGAATGATGAGATTAGTCCACACATACCGCTATATGTGGTGCTTTGCACTTGCTTAGCGTTTAAAAAAAAAGCTTGTGCTGAAATCCCTGTCTTTCCCAATAGCAACCTAATTGGGGTTGTTATTCTTCCTAACTTTATATTGTGAATTTATAGTGTACATGGTATCCTGTAATTGCCCCCTGTATTACATTGGAAAAACTTACAGGGAACTGAAAGAAAGGATTAAGGAACATAAAAGGGATATTAAAAATAAATGCATAAAAATGAGTAGTGTGGCTAGGCATTTCTTTGAGCATCATGATAGCAATAAAAATATTTTGAAATTCAGAAGTCTGGAACTCATTGATCTAAAGGGAAGAGGTGGCAACCTAGACCAAATTCTTCTTTGCAAAGAAAGTAAATGGATATTTAATTTAAAGAGTTTAAAACTTTCAGGTTTAAATGAAGAGTTACATTTTGGTGCATTTTTAGGTGACTAATGATATTGAGTCTTATGAATATAACAAAATTAAAAGAAATAAGAGTGAGATATAACAAACTTTTGACACATAAAATATAATAATGATCCCAAAAGGTTTTGGCACTCTGCATTACACAATTCACGCTTTTACTGTCAGTTCAAATTATGGACAAAGTTAATACTGTTAAAATTATTGATACTATTTAAAATTGCATAGCATGTCTATATTCAGCAACATTGTATCTTTATGAATGTGTATAACATTTCACCAGGGGCTTGCATATATTAGAATGAAAAAAGAAGGCGGAGCAATTTGTTTAAAACCTAAGGAGTGAATACTCCAATCACGCACAGCCGGAAGATGCCCGTAGTAAGCAGGGGTGAAACGCGCATAGCTGCTTGTTTGTTCACAGCGGTGTGTTCAGCTGAACACCGCTCTAAGTATCTCCCTGCATCATTATAATTTATTCCTACCTGGAATCATAAAGGTGTGCTGGGCACTTAAAGAGCCTTTCTACAATGGAGGAGTAAAGAAGTTTTGAGCAGTTGTTCCGGATCAGGAAATCACTAAGCGTGGACAGGTTGGAGCGAGCAGGTAACACACAGTCACACTATGGCTGCTCACTGAACAGGTAATACTGAAGCAATATTCACCCTATGCTGTGTGGTTTCATTATATGCCTAACAAATATATCTACATACTAATGATACTACAGCAGAGACTGATCTAATAAACTGCTGGTTAAATATGGCTAATGGAAAATTAATGGAAACTTTAGCAGAGACTGCAATGGAAATTGCATGTTTATGTGAAAAATAAAAAAAGTGATTGAATACATTGTATTATTACCTGTGTGAGATAATTTGGCATAGTGCTGCGCCTGCATGAACGTTTTCACCTATCTTATGAGTGGATTACAATTATACATCTGTTGTGATGTTTGGAAATATCTGACCGGAACGAACTAATTGAACCCTGGACTTTAATTAGTCAAAATTGTCAACCCGGGTTGATTCTATGATCTCTATTATGTTTGATGCAGTGAGATGTAATTATGTTGTTGAAATAACAAGAAAACATAAATTTATCAATTGAAATTTGATGCTGTGACAGTGTTTCTTTATGGCAAAACTTAGGTTTAAGCATATATTAGTATGTGACATAGTCTGTTGCTGGAATTAAAAAGGGTTCTGCATTTCTCTTTGTATAACATATTCTTATATTAACCCTTACCGTGCACTACATAGTAAGTGTATCCCCCTGTGGGGAACACTATTATATTTTCTGTGTATTAGACTCTCATAAATTATAACACTAGGAGTGCTGGTACATATATTATATATATATATATATATATATATAATATATATATATATATATATATATATATATTATATATAGGTATAGATATATACAGGAATATATATATATATATATATATATATATATATATATATATATATATATATATATATATATATATATATGAATATCTATTTATAAATACTTAGCACATATTCTGCTAGGTGCAGAACATTGGAATATAAAATATTTACAGTAAATACACAGTTAAATATTATATAAAAAAGTGATAATGCATAAACATGTTTTCATTTACCTAACTACAAAGGGCTCTACTACACGTGTATATATAAATAAATATATATATATGTATATATATATATATATATATATATATATTTAGCCAGAAGAAAATGCGCTCTCAGGACTTTCATAAATAAGTTACTTTTATTCCTTTTATCAGGAATAAAAGTAACTTATTTATGAAAGTCCTGAGAGTGCATTTTCTTCTGGCTAAATATTTTCTACAAATTTGCACCCAGGCAGTTTTCCTCTGTGGGGGAGTTCTGGTGTTTTGGATACCTATATATATATATATATATATATATATATATATATATATATATATATATATATATATATATATATATATATATATATGTCTAAATATGTATTTATGTGTTTAGTTGAGTATATATATATATTTACAGTAAATACACAGTTAAACACTATATAAAAAAGTGATAATGCATAAATATGTTTTCATTTACCTAACTACAAAGGGCTCCACTACACGTGTATATATAAATATATATATATATATATATATATATATATACATATATATATATATATATATATATATATATATACAGGGAGTGCAGAATTATTAGGCAAATGAGTATTTTGACCACATCATCCTCTTTATGCATGTTGTCTTACTCCAAGCTGTATAGGCTCGAAAGCCTACTACCAATTAAGCATATTAGGTGATGTGCATCTCTGTAATGAGAAGGGGTGTGGTCTAATGACATCAACACCCTATATCAGGTGTGCATAATTATTAGGCAACTTCCTTTCCTTTGGCAAAATGGGTCAAAAGAAGGACTTGACAGGCTCAGAAAAGTAAAAAAATAGTGAGATATCTTGCAGAGGGATGCAGCACTCTTAAAATTGCAAAGCTTCTGAAGCGTGATCATCGAACAATCAAGCGTTTCATTCAAAATAGTCAACAGGGTCACAAGAAGCGTGTGGAAAAACCAAGGCGCAAAATAACTGCCCATGAACTGAGGAAAGTCAAGCGTGCAGCTGCCAAGATGCCACTTGCCACCAGTTTGGCCATATTTCAGAGCTGCAACATCACTGGAGTGCCCAAAAGCACAAGGTGTGCAATACTCAGAGACATGGCCAAGGTAAGAAAGGCTGAAAGACGACCACCACTGAACAAGACACACAAGCTGAAACGTCAAGACTGAGCCAAGAAATATCTCAAGACTGATTTTTCTAAGGTTTTATGGACTGATGAAATGAGAGTGAGTCTTGATGGGCCAGATGGATGGGCCCGTGGCTGGATTGGTAAAGGGCAGAGAGCTCCAGTCCGACTCAGACGCCAGCAAGGTGGAGGTGGAGTACTGGTTTGGGCTGGTATCATCAAAGATGAGCTTGTGGGGCATTTTCGGGTTGAGGATGGAGTCAAGCTCAACTCCCAGTCCTACTTCCAGTTTCTGGAAGACACCTTCTTCAAGCAGTGGTACAGGAAGAAGTCTGCATCCTTCAAGAAAAATATGATTTTCATGCAGGACAATGCTCCATCACACGCGTCCAAGTACTCCACAGCGTGGCTGGCAAGAAAA
Source organism: Bombina bombina (assembly GCF_027579735.1). Lineage (NCBI taxonomy): Eukaryota > Metazoa > Chordata > Amphibia > Anura > Bombinatoridae > Bombina > Bombina bombina. The sequence goes on along the minus strand of NC_069504.1, from coordinate 309,571,213 downwards.
GGTATAAAAGAAGAAAATCTAATGACATGGCCTCCTTGTTCACCTGATCTGAACCCCATTGAGAACCTGTGGTCCATCATCAAATGTGAGATTTACAAGGAGGGAAAACAGTACACCCCTCTGAATAGTGTCTGGGAGGCTGTGGTTGCTGCTGCACGCAATGTTGATGGTGAACAGATCAAAACACTGACAGAATCCATGGATGGCAGGCTTTTGAGTGTCCTTGCAAAGAAAGGTGGCTATATTGGTCACTGATTTGTTTTTGTTTTGTTTTTGAATGTCAGAAATGTATATTTGTGAATGTTGAGATGTTATATTGGTTTCACTGGTAAAAATAAATAATTGAAATGGGTATATATTTGTTTTTTGTTAAGTTGCCTAATAATTATGCACAGTAATAGTCACCTGCACACACAGATATCCCCTTAAAATAGCTAAAACTAAAAACAAACTAAAAACTACTTCAAAAAATATTCAGCTTTGATATTAATGAGTTTTTTGGGTTCATTGAGAACATGGTTGTTGTTCAATAATAAAATGAATCCTCAAAAATACAACTTGCCTAATAATTCTGCACTCCCTGTATATATATATATATATATATATATATATATATATATATATATATATATATATATATATGTGTGTGTGTGTGTGTGAACAAAAAACTTGCACTCTCTAGTGTTTTCCAAACAAGTAAAATGTTTACTGTGAATAGTAGTGACATTTTGGGGACAAGGTATCCCCTTCCTTAGACACAGAATATACAAAGTGTAACAAACTTATAGCAATGCTACATCAAACCCCACCCCCCAATTAGGACAACAACAAAAAACACCAATTGGTTACTATAGTAACCACCTAGTCACAAAAAGAAAATATCATGTGTTCTATAATGAAAACTGTCTGAGTATCTCATTGATCAATGGTACAGTGTTATAGTGAATAGTGACTTATTAAGTGGGATAGGAAGGATGGACAACAAGGAAATACAAACATAGGAATATATGCAAGCCAGAAGTTCTGCGCATTTACTACATATACACATCTAAACCATAGTTACGCTAACGAGATGAAAGGTGTATATACATCACCTAAATTTATAAACTCACTTACTCACTTGCCCATGGCACCAGTTAAGTGCGAAGGTCGGATCGATGCATGCTTCAATCGTGTATCACCGTCACGCTGTGTACCCGGATGTGTCCGCATCAAGCCCCAGGTACTCGGCACGGTCACGTGCATCGGGCAACTAATCAGGTCTCAGCATAACTGTTGCCTTGGGGATGTCAGTGTGATGCACGCAGCATTACAGCACAGCACCTATATACAGAGCATAATATGATTAGAAACAAATAGACGGCTAACAGGATAGGCTAAATAGTTCAAACGCTATGCGTGTATATCGATCAGGGGTAAAAACAAAGGTGATAGTATAAGTATTCCCGAACAGCTAATGATAGCCACAGTCCATAGTGAATAAACTGTGCATAAAGCACCTATATCAATACTATGGTATACAACATCAATGAGGCAGATCTAAACCATACAGATCATAAAGCACCTATACATATGAAAAACAAAAGATAGTCCAATATGCAGGACCTCTAAATATGGCTCTCAGCTGAAATTGAGGCTCTCAAAAAAAGGGGTTAATCACTATATTACAAATGCAAAATAGTCCAATATACAGGACCTTCTTGCTATATAGAGCTGATAATGAGACTCTCAAATAGAGGGTTAATCACTAGATCACAAAAAAGGGAATCACAAAGCTATGAGTATGGCGTTCATGCCAAAACGCGTAAGCTTTGTATACTAAAGGCATGTTTTGTTTCTGTACATGTAACCGTTTTTAGAAGGATCAATAAAGAAATAAGAAATTTTGACTGCAGCTCCAGACTTTGTGTTTTACTAATCCCTAAAGAGAGCCAGGGCATAATAAATCTGTGTGGAATTAGTAAAAGACACAATACAGTTTCATAGGTATCGTGGACTCTCATTCTCTTGTAAGTCAATTTATAAAAAAACAGTGCCAGTCAATCATAGTGTTAAGTCCATTTGGCTGTAGGTTGTTCAATCTATGGATCCATCTTGGCTCTACCTGTAGCAATGTTCTGTTCGTATCTCCCCCATGCCAGAAAAAGTGACCAGCCAGTGGTGAGACACTTCCTGGATGCTGGGCATAGTGTCAATGACCTCCACTTTGTATTAATCGATCATGTCCCCCCTTTGAAGAGTGGGGGGGGGATAGGAACAGAATATTGCTACAGGTAGAGGCAAGATGGATCCATAGATTGAATACTCTACAGCCAAATGGACTTAACACTATGATTGATTGGCACTGTTTTTTATAAATTGACTTACAAGAGAATGAGAGTACACAATACCTATGAAACTGTATTGTGTTTTTCACTAATCCACACAGATTTATTATACCCTGAGTCCCTTTAGGGATTCCCTTTTTTGTAATCTAGTGATTAACCCTCTATTTGAAAGTCTCATTATCAGCTCTATATAGCAAGAAGGTCCTGTATATTGGACTATTTTGCATATGTAATATAGTGATTAACCCCCTTTTTTGAGAGCCTCATTTTCAGCTCTACATAGCACGATGAGCCATATTTAGAGGTCCTGCATATTGGACTATCTTTTAATTTTCATATGTATAAGTGCTTTATGATCTGTCTGGTTTAGATCTGCCTCATTAATAGTTGTTTAGTGTGCCTCACAGTGATGTTGTATTCCACATTATTGATATAGGTGCTTTATGCACAGTTTATTCACTATGGACCTGGTGGTTGTCATTACCTGTTCAGAATACTTATACTATCACCCTTGTTTTTACCCCTCATCTATATACACACATAGCATTTGATCTATTTAGCTTATCCTGTTAGCCGTGTATTTGTTTCTAATCATCTTATTCTCTGTCTATAGGAGCTGTGCTTTAAAGCTGTGTACATCACACTGACATCCCCATGGCAACGGTGATGCTGAGACCTGATTGGTTGCCGGACGCACTTGATCCTGACATGTACTAGGGGCTTCATGCGGGCACTTCCGGGTACATGGCATGACGGTGATACACGATTGAAGTATGTATCGATCCGACCTTCGCATTTACCTGGTGCCATGGGCAAGTGAGTTTATACATTTAGGTGACGTATATGCACCTTTCATCCCATTAGTGTAACTATGCTTTAGATGTGTATATGTAGAATATGCGCAGAATTTCTGGCTTGTATATATTCCTATGTTTGCATTTCCTTGTTGTCCATCATTCCTGTCCCACTTAATAAGTCACTATTCACTATAACACTGTACCATTGATCAATGAGATACTCAGACAGTTTTCATTATAGAACACATGATATTTTCTTTTTGTGACTAGGTGGTTACTATAGTAACTGTTTGGCTTTTTTTTCTCCTAATTGATGAGGGGGGGGGGGGTTCTTGCTATAAGTTTGTTACACTTTGTATATTCTGTGTCTGAAAAAGAGGATACCTTGTCCCCAAAACGTCACTACTATTCACAGTAAACTTTTTACTTGTTTGGAAAAGACAAGAGAGTGCAAGTTTTTTTGTTCACATCTATCGATTTTACACCCTGGCAGCTGGTATATGGAGTGAGAGTGCACATCTAAGCTATACCTATATACTATATGTATATATATAATTATATATATATTTATATGTTTTAAAGCATTTAAATCTGTCACTTTATTAATGTGCAAAACTCTGCTCATTATGCTGATAAACTATTTAAAAACTCTGATGAATTATTATTTCCAGTGCAGACCTTGCAAACCTTTGTCTAACATTTCCAAGTTCACAAGAACCAGTGGTCGGTTGCTGTGATCTTCCTTAACCCAGTGCAGCCCAGTAGCTAAGCTGTAGATGCTGCTACTCCAGGGCAGCCAATAGAATGCGAGCTCAATCTGATTGGCTGATTGGATCAGCCAATCGGATTGAACTTGAATCTGATTGGCTGATTTAATCAGCCAATTAGATTTTTCCTATCAGCCAATCGGAATTGAAGGGACGCCATCTTGGATGACGTCCCTTAAAGGAGCCTTCATTCGTCGGTAGTCCGTCGGTAAAGAAGGATGTTCCACGTCGGCGGGATGAAGATTGAAGATTGAAGACCCCGCTTGGAAGATGACATCGCCCGGATAGAAGACTTCTTCAGCGCCTCTTGGAAGATGACATCGCCCAGATGGAAGACTTCTTCAGCGCCGACTGGAGGATCACTTCATCGGATGGAAGATTTCTTCAGCGCCCCTTGGAGGATAACTTCTGCCGCTCCGGATCTCCTCTTCGGTTCCATCGCTGCTCGGCTGAGTGAAGACGACTCAAGGTAGGATGATCGTCAGGGGATTAGTGTTAGGTTATTTTAAGTGGGATTTGGGTTAGATTAGGGGTATGTGGGTGGTGGGTTTTAATGTTGGGGGGGTTGTATTTTTCTTTTACAGGCAAAAGAGCTGAATTCTTTGGGGCATGCCCCACAAAAGGCCCTTTTAAGGGCTGGTAAGGTAAAAGAGCTTTGAACTTTTTTAATTTAGAATAGGGTAGGGCATTTTTTTATTTTTGGGGGGTTTGTTATTTTATTAGGGGGCTTAGATTAGGTGTAAGTAGCTTAAAATTGTTGTAATATTTTTAAAATGTTTGTAACTTATTTTTTTTATTTTTTGTAACTTAGCTTTTTTTGTTTTTTGTACTTTAGTTAGTTTATGTAATTGTATTTAATTGTAGTTATTTGTAGTTAATTTATTTAATTTATTTAATGATAGTGTAGTGTTAGGTTTAATTGTAACTTAGGTTAGGATTTATTTTACAGGTAATTTTGTATTTCTTTTAGCTAGGTAGTTATTAAATAGTTAATGACTATTTAATAACTATTCTAACTAGCTAAAATAAATACAAAGTTACCTGTAAAATAAATATAATTCCTAAAATAGCTCAAATGTAATTATTAATTATATTGTAGCTATCTTAGGGTTTATTTTACAGATAAGTATTTAGTTTTAAATAGGAATAATTTATTAAAGTATAGTGTAGTGTTAGGTGTAATTGTAACTTAGGTTAGTTTTTATTTTACAGGTAAATTTCTCTTTATTTTAGCTAGGTAGCTATTAAATAGTTAATAACTATTTAATAGCTATTGTACCTAGTTAAAATAAATTGAAAGATGCCTGTAAAATAAAAATAAATCCTAAGATAGCTACAATATAATTATTATTTATATTGTAGCTATATTAGGGTTTATTTTAAAGGTAAGTATTTAGTTTTAAATAGGATTAATTTAGTTAATAAGAGAAATATTATTTAGATTTATTTAATTAATATTTAAGTTAGGGGGGTGTTAGGGTTAGTGTTAGACTTAGGTTTTTAATAAATTTATTACAGTGGCGGCGGTGTAGTGGGGGGCAGGATAGGGGTTAATAAATGTATTGTAGGTGGCGACGGTGTAGGGGGGGCAGATTAGGGGTTAATAAATTTAATATAGGTTGCGGCAGGGTCCGGGAGCGGCGGTTTAGGGGTTAAACTATGTATTTAGTTGCGGCAAGGTGTGGGATCAGCAGGATAGGGGTTAATAACTTTATTATAGATGGCGGCGGTATAGGGGGAGCAGGATAGGGGTTACTAGGTATAATGTAGGTTGCCGCGGTGTCCGGGAGCGGCGGTTTAGGGGTTAATACATTTATTATAGTTGCGGCGGGGTCAGGGAGCGGCGGTTTAGGGGTTAATATGTATAGAGTAGCTTGCGGTGGGCTCCGGGAGCGGTGGTTTAGGGGGTAATAACTTTTTTTAGTTGCAGCGGTGTAGGGGGGACAGATTAGGGGTGTTTAGACTCGGCGTACATGTTAGGGTGTTAGGTGTAGACAGCTCCCATAGAAATCAATGGGATGTCTGTCAGCAGCGAACATGTACTTTCGCTATGGTCAGACTCCCATTGAAATTGAAAACCAGGTACGCTGGGCCGGAAAAGTGCCGAGCATACCTGCTAGTTTTTTGATAACTAGCAAAAGTAGTCAGATTGTGCCGCACTTGTGTGTGGAACATCTGTAGTGACGTAAGAATCGATCTGTGTCGGACTGAGTCCGGCGGATCAAAGCTTACGTCACAAAATTCTACTTTTGCCGGTCTCTAGCCTTTGATAACTAAGGCGAATCAGCCTCGCCACAAATACGCTGCGGAATTCCAGCGTATTTGAGGTTGACGGCTTGATAACTAGGCCCCTAATTCTTCATGTGCTCTAACCTGACACTAGGTTAGACCTGAAGTGCACAAACAGAAGCGTATTACACATATTTTACATTCTAATGTTTTTCACATAGAATTTTTATATATATATATATATATGTATATATATATATATATATATATAAAAATAAAATGTTGAGATATATATATATATATATATATATATGTATATATATATGAATGCAGAGAAGACAAGCACTCCAGATAACAAGTCACAAATACCTGGGGTGCAACAGATAGAATTGTAGAGGCATAAGAAGAGTGCATTCACCAGGACTTTTTCAAAACCAGAGCTCTTAAGGGGAGGCGCGGGAGCAGGAGCCAGAGGGTTTTTTTCTTAAATGCATATTTCTTTGGCGCTTGCTTCCTGAATGAGCAGCGCTGTGAGGAGAGTGTGCACAACATCCTGAGTGTGACTGCCGTGCAGTGAAGATCATTGTGTAGCTGTAAATACAAATGGCCAGAGGGTAGTACTGTGCGTTGCTGAGTGTGACGAAAGAACATCCTGTCATATACTATACTTGCAGCTGTGCTATCACAAAATGGCCAGAGGATTAGTAATTCCTGTCTGGGCCACACCTAACAGCGCTGAATTGCTAATCCTCTGGCCACTCTGTGATAGTACAGCTGCAGGTATGAATTTTTCTGGCAGGATGCTTGTGATAGCTTTAGTTTTACTTACTTACTGCAGGGTTACCTTACTAAACGGCAGGGAGTGTGGACTGGCTGAGTAGTCTTCTCTGGGGATGTATACTGTCTCAGCAAGGGAGGCTACAATGTTGCTGTTGTATTGGAAAGTTAAATTTAGTGAGGGAATTTTGAACCCTCTGGGTTGTTAGTGCAGCTCTATAAATAATAGTGGGTGACTACCATGGTTTTAGTGACAGGGACCCAGCACACAAATTTCCAACATATAACATTTACATATGGCAACTAAATTACTGAAACATGCACTCTTGTAAAGAGATTTGAGATTCAAGGCCCTGGTGAGTGTGATTTGCAATGGGGTCAGCAACCAGCAAAGCATAACATTCATGATGCTTAAATGGTTGGAAATGATAAAATATAAATGTTTAAGCACTGCTGTATATGCATAGCTATGCTTGCCTAGTGATTAGAATTAATGAAATTATAATTAAAATTATTTGAGTGTGCGTGTTCTTGCGTATGTGTGTATGATATTTCTTCAAATTGTAATAATTTTGCAATTGAAATAAACTACAAGCATTTTTATGCGCACTCTTTCAAAAATTGTATAACATCAATGGCGGAGGGGGGGGGCTCATCTTGAAATTTTCGGCAAAGGGGAGGCCCACTGCGTAAGACTTTGAAAAACACTGATCTAGGCCATTAAACAATGCATAAACTATATCTTAAACAAGGCCACCATTTTTCAAGCAGCAATAGCAGCTTCAGAGCCCCTGAGTTTCAGACTCATGTGAACAAGCCTGAAACACTAGTTCAGTAGCCACCTAAAGTGGCAGATTTCAATCATGATTGACAGCCCCCTCTTGTGCACGATTGGCCACTTGAGATCAGGGGTGGCTGAATACAAGCAATGTAATTTTGCCCGTTCGATGGTGGATGAGGTTCGTGACAGTGAACCTCGTCCACTAACCCTTTGATAAATGGAGTCTAAAGTGTCATTGTTAAACAAAGTAAAATCAAAAGAACTATTTAGGATCACAGTAACTTCCAAATTTAGATTTGTCTTTGAGTGTTCTGTGGGCCTTTTACTAGACCTTTAGGTTGATGGTTCATTTTACCCTTCTGGAGATGGTCATCATTTGTGGTTGAGGATAAATTTGAAGGGAGCACTATAATTGGTGCTACAGGCCCTTAGGTGTAGAGCCAGTTATAAGTAGTTGGCATATTAAGGGGAACCTACAAATGGGGTTTGGGCTTTTAAAAAGTAGGTGTCCAAGCTTAAAAAGCACTGTTTCATGCAGTGCTATAGAATGGTATAGTACAAACAAGTCTGGACTTTCGGCTGGCCATGACCTGGTGGTCTTCCATCTACACCTTGATTGACCTGGCTGTGTGGTATGGAGAATTGTCTTGCCTGAAAAAACAATCCTTATTGGGGAACATAGTCAGAGCAGAAGGAAGCAAGTTTTCTTCCGGGTTAACCCTGTACATGGCTTAATTCATGCGTCCTTCACAAAGATACATTTGCCTGATTCCAGAAGCACCTTAAGACCATCACCATTTGATCCCTCACCAAATTTCACAGTGGTTGTGAGCCACTGTGGCTTGTAGGCATCTCCAGATCTCCATCTAACGATTTGACGACCAGGTTTTGCGCAAAGCTAAAAATTGGACTTATCAAAAAAGATGACCTGGATATTAGACATCTATCTTGTTATTCTGGCTCTAACACTTTACTTCAGCTCTCCAGATGTGCTAAATGTTTATGTGTTAAACTCTACCACAATGGGAAACCAAAAGAAATGTAATTATAAACAAGGTAAAATTGTTTTTCAAGCTGTGAAAGCTGTTGAATTAAATACATTGAAAAATGATGCAAACACTCATACCTATATTTTCATTTTACCTATAATGTTGTTAGTGAGTGTTCTCAAAGCACTCTAACTTTAACAACAATATCCAACAATATTGGAAATGCCTTGACTTTGAAAAACACATAAAAAAAAAAACCTACACTGGTCCCTAAAGCAAAAATGGTTCTTGGGTCACTCATCCTCAGTATAGATATATATATAAATTTCACAAGGTTCTAGCCATAAATTAATTGAATTATGGTAAGTGTTACATTGAAGTTGGCTGTGAACCATTTGTACAGCTCAATTTTTTTCTTAATTTTCTGTATCTTAAATAAAGGCACATGATTATCAAAACTAATCTTTCATGGTTCAAATAGAGCAGTTCAATTTGCTTTTATTATCAATTTTACTTTGTATGATTTTCTATAAAGAATACCAAAATAACATACGCCTAGATTTAGAGTTTTGTTGGTAAAGCCCCGAGGTGCTAACGCTGCTTTTTTTTCCAGCTCACCCTTAAGACAACGCTGGTATTTAGAGTTGTCTGAGTGGCTGCGTTAGGCTCAGAAAAGGGAGCGTTGAGCATAGTTTAGCTCCACTTCAATCCTCAATACCAGCGTTGCCTACGGTAGCGGTAAGATGGAAAAACGTGCTCGTGCACAATATCCCCATAGGAAACAATGGGGCTGAGCTGGCTGAAAAAAACCTAACACCTGCAAAAAAGCAGCGTTCAGCTCCTAGCGCAGCCCCATTGTTTCCTATGGGGAAACACTCTCTAAGTCTACACCTAACACCCTAACATGAACCCTGAGTCTAAACACCCCTAACCTTACACTTATTAACCGCTAATCTGCCGTCCCCGCTATCGCTGACACTTACATTATACAGGGAGTGCAGAATTATTAGGCAAGTTGTATTTTTGAGGATTCATTTTATTATTGAACAACAACCATGTTCTCAATGAACCCAAAAAACTCATTAATATCAAAGCTGAATATTTTTTGAAGTAGTTTTTAGTTTGTTTTTAGTTTTAGCTATTTTAAGGGGATATCTGTGTGTGCAGGTGACTATTACTGTGCATAATTATTAGGCAACTTAACAAAAAACAAATATATACCCATTTCAATTATTTATTTTTACCAGTGAAACCAATATAACATCTCAACATTCACAAATATACATTTCTGACATTCAAAAACAAAACAAAAACAAATCAGTGACCAATATAGCCACCTTTCTTTGCAAGGACACTCAAAAGCCTGCCATCCATGGATTCTGTCAGTGTTTTGATCTGTTCACCATCAACATTGCGTGCAGCAGCAACCACAGCCTCCCAGACACTATTCAGAGAGGTGTACTGTTTTCCCTCCTTGTAAATCTCACATTTGATGATGGACCACAGGTTCTCAATGGGCTTCAGATCAGGTGAACAAGGAGGCCATGTCATTAGATTTTATTCTTTTATACCCTTTCTTGCCAGCCACGCTGTGGAGTACTTGGACGCGTGTGATGGAGCATTGTCCTGCATGAAAATCATGTTTTTCTTGAAGGATGCAGACTTCTTCCTGTACCACTGCTTGAAGAAGGTGTCTTCCAGAAACTGGCAGTAGGACTGGGAGTTGAGCTTGACTCCATCCTCAACCCGAAAAGGCCCCACAAGCTCATCTTTGATGATACCAGCCCAAACCAGTACTCCACCTCCACCTTGCTGGCGTCTGAGTCGGACTGGAGTTCTCTGCCCTTTACCAATCCAGCCACGGGCCCATCCATCTGGCCCATCAAGACTCACTCTCATTTCATCAGTCCATAAAACCTTAGAAAAATCAGTCTTGAGATATTTCTTGGCCCAGTCTTGACGTTTCAGCTTGTGTGTCTTGTTCAGTGGTGGTCGTCTTTCAGCCTTTCTTACCTTGGCCATGTCTCTGAGTATTGCACACCTTGTGCTTTTGGGCACTCCAGTGATGTTGCAGCTCTGAAATATGGCCAAACTGGTGGCAAGTGGCATCTTGGCAGCTGCACGCTTGACTTTTCTCAGTTCATGGGCAGTTATTTTGCGCCTTGGTTTTTCCACACGCTTCTTGCGGCCCTGTTGACTATTTTGAATGAAACGCTTGATTGTTCTATGATCACGCTTCAGAAGCTTTGCAATTTTAAGAGTGCTGCATCCCTCTGCAAGATATCTCACTATTTTTGACTTTTCTGAGCCTGTCAAGTCCTTCTTTTGACCCATTTTGCCAAAGGAAAGGAAGTTGTCTAATAATTATGCACACCTGATATAGGGTGTTGATGTCATTAGACCACACCCCTTCTCATTACAGAGATGCACATCACCTAATATGCTTAATTGGTAGTAGGCTTTCGAGCCTATACAGCTTGGAGTAAGACAACATGCATAAAGAGGATGATGTGGTCAAAATACTCATTTGCCTAATAATTCTGCACTCCCTGTAATATTAACCCCTAATCTGCCGCTCTGGACACCGCCGCCACCTACATTATAGCTATGAACCCCTAATCTACTGCCCCTAACATCGTCGACACCTATATTATATTTATTAACCCCTAATCTGCCCCCCATGTCGCCACCACCTACCTACACTTATTAACCCCTAATCTGCTGACTGGACCGGACCTAGCTGCCACTATAATAAATTTATTAACCCCTAAACCGCCGCACTCCCGCCTCGCAAACACTAGAATAAATTGTATTAACCCCTAATCTGCCCTCCCTAACATCGCCGCCACCTACCTACAATTATTAACCCCTAATCTCCCGCCCGCAACGTAGCCGCTACTATAATAAAGTTATTAACCCCTAAACCTAAGTCTAACCCTAACCCTAACACCCCCCTAAGTTAAATATCATTTTAATTAAACAAAATAAATTAACTATTATTAAATAAATTTTTCCTATTTAAAACTAAATACTTACCTATAAAATAAACCCTAATATAGCTACAATACTATATTAGTTACATTGTAGCTATTTTAGGATTTATATTTATTTTACAGGCAACTTTGTATTTATTTTAACTAGGTACAATAGCTATTAAATAGGTAATAACTATTTAATAGCTGCCTAGTTAAAATAAGTACAAAATTACCTGTAAAATGAATCCTAACCTAAGTTACAAATACACCTAACACTATACTATCATTAAATTAATTAAATAAATTACCTACAATTAGCTAAACTAAAATACAATTAAATAAACTAATCTATAATACAAAAAAAACACACTAAATTACAGAAAATAAAAAAATATTACAAGAAGTTTAAACTAATTACACCTAATCTAAGCCCCCTAATAAAATAAAAAAGCCCCCCAAAATAATAAAATGCCCTACCCTATTCTAAATTACAAAAGTAATCAGCTCTTTTACCAGCCCTTAAAAGGGCTTTTTGCGGGGCATTGCCCCAAAGCAATCAGCTCTTTTACCTGTAAAAAAAATACAACCCCCCCAACATTAAAACCCACCACCCACATACCCCTACTCTAACCCACCCAAACCCCCCTTAAAAAAACTTAACGCTAACCCCCTGAAGATCTCCCTACCTTGAGTCATCTTCACCCAACCGGGCCGAAATCTTCATCCAAGGGGCGCAAAGGAGGTCCTTCCTCCGGTAGAAGTCTTCATCCAGGTGGCGTCTTCAATCTTCATCCATCCGGAGCAGAGCGGAGCCATCTTCCAAGGAGCCGACGCGGAGCCATCCTCTTCATCCGGAGTCTTCTAACACAATGACGGTACCTTTAAGTGATGTCATCCAAGATGGCGTCCCTTCAATTCCGATTGGCTGATAAGATTCTATCAGCCAATCGGAATTATGGTAGGAAAAATCTGATTGGCTGATTCAATCAGCCAATCAGATTGAAGTTCAATCCGATTGGCTGATCCAATCAGCCAATTGTATTGAGCTCGCATTCTATTGGCTGTTCCAATCATTCTATTGGCTGTTCCAAACTCCGGATGGCTGAAGATTGAAGACGCCGCCTGGATGAAGAAGTCTACCGTATGAAGGACCTCCTCTGCGCACCTTGGATGAAGATTTCGGCCCGGTTGGGTGAAAACGACTCAAGGTAGGGAGATCTTCAGGGGGTTAGCATTAGGTTTTTTTTAAGGGGGGTTGGGTGGGTTAGAGTAGGGGTATGTGGGTGGTGGGTTTTAATGTTGGGGGGTTTGTATTTTTTTTTACAGGTAAAAGAGCTGATTACTTTGGGGCAATGCCCCGCAAAAAGCCCTTTTAAGGGCTGGTAAAAGAGCTGATTACTTTTGTAATTTTGAATTTTTATTATTTGGGGGGGCTTTTTTATTTTATTAGGGGGCTTAGATTAGGTGTAATTAGTTTAAACTTCTTGTAATATTTTTTTATTTTCTGTAATTTAGTGTTTGTTTTTTTTGTATTATAGATTAGTTTATTTAATTGTATTTTAGTTTAGCTAATTGTAGGTAATTTATTTAATTAATTTAATGATAGTGTAGTGTTAGGTGTATTTATAACTTAGGTTAGGATTTATTTTACAGGTAATTTTGTACTTATTTTAACTAGGCAGCTATTAAATAGTTATTAACTACTTAATAGCTATTGTACCTAGTTAAAATAAATACAAAGTTTCCTGTAAAATAAATATAAATCCTAAAATAGCTACAATGTAACTAATATAGTATTGTAGCTATATTAGGTAATATTTAGTTTTAAATAGGAATAATTTATTTAATAATAGTTAATTTATTTCGTTTAATTAAAATTATATTTAACTTAGGGGGGTGTTAGGGTTAGGGTTAGACTTAGGTTTAGGGGTTAATAATTTTATTATAGTAGAGGCGACGTTGCGGGCGGGAGATTAGGGGTTAATAATTGTAGGTAGGTGGCGGCGATGTTAGGGAGGGCAGATTAGGGGTTAACACAATTTATTATAGTGTTTGCGAGGCGGGAGTGCGGCGGTTTAGGGGTTAATACATTTATTATAGTGGCGGAGAGGTCCGATCGGCAGATTAGGGGTTAATAAGTGTAGCTAGGTAGCGGCGACATTTGGGGGGGGCAGATTAGGGGTTTATAAATATAATGTAGGTGTCGGTGATGTTAGGGGCAGCAGATTAGGGGTTCATAGCTATAATGTAGGTGGCGGCGTTGTCCAGTCGGCAGATTAGGGTTTAAACATTTTTATTACAGGGTTTGCGATGTGGTGGGGCCTCTGTTTAGGGGTACATAGGTAGTTTATGGGTGTTTGTAGCTTTGTAGCACTGTAGTTAAGAGCTTTATGTTCCGGCGTTAGCCCATAAAAATCTTAACTACTGACTTTTTTTGGCGGTAGGAGTCTTGTCGGTAGAGGCACTACCGCTCACTTCTTCCAAGACTCCAAATACCAGCGTTAGGCAAATCCCATTGAAAAGATATAATACGCAATTGACGTAAGGGGATTTGCCGTAGCCTGGAGTCGCAGAAAGAAAGTGAGCGGTAGACCCTTTCCTGTCTGACTCTAAATACCAGCGGGCGTTAAAAAGCAGCGTTAGGACCCCTTAATGCTGCTTTTGACGGCTAACGCCAAACTCTAAATCTAGGCCATAGGAAGGAGAAGCAATGCAGTATTTGGATTTAGCTGGTGAATTTGCACATATGCTTCTTGTCATTGGATGATTAGATGTGTTCAGCTTGATCCCAGTGGTGTAATGCGGATTTTTAAGCATATGTTTAAACCTTTTGCAAGTATATGCAAACAATTGCGCATTAATAAAATAGTCTAACATTGTATTATTTACTTTTTGCACTTTCATATCCCTTTACATCATTGTAAAACAAGTCTTTTGGCTTGGAAATACATTACTGAGCATATGAATGATAGTCCCAAATGATTTTGTACAAATTTGTCCATGGGCTTTTAACTTTAAGCACTTGTGAGCTGGCAATAAAGAGATTAATGCTATACTTTGATTGTCAGTGTGAGGAATATTAAACCTAGTTTGGACATATTTTATAAACAAAACTAATATATGTAAATTAGTTTTAAAAACACAATTTTATACACATTAAAAATACAATCACTCATTTATTGATACTACACAGATAATATATATTCATAAATTGCATAAGGTATTGGATCCTGGCCTATTGCCGGTGCTCACTGTGGGATACAAATCTGTTTTGATCATTACCCAGCATACATTAACATCTGGAAAACTTAAGGTCAAAGGTTACATTGCTAATAAAGCCAAACAGTATGATTCATAACAACCTGACTCTGACCTGCAGTTTAACAGAATCCTGCTGCTAACAAAGCACTGTATAAAGGCATAGTCTGCTTCCATGATTTACAGTTATTTGTTATTTATGGCTTTAGTGATATGCTGGAAATGCACGTTCTTTGTAAGTCTTTGCTTTACAGGATTTTGCTTTATCTGGTACTGCAGCTTAACGAACTGTTAGTTTTATCAGATAATGAAAAACATGCTTCCCTGTTTTATGAGGTGGGACACCCAACTCCAACACCCAGACTTCCTTTTGTGTTTAACTAAAAAGTAATATTCCATTTTGGTCACTACTGCCAAATATAGAGGAAAATGCCTTTTTTATAGAATGTCTACCAATATTAACTATAGTCCTGTCATTCTAGTTACAGGCATTTATTTTTTTAGATAAGATTTCTGTGAACTGGGAATTTACTGCAATTTACTTTTTATTTTTGTTTTTGTTAAAGGAACAGCAAAGTGAAAATTAAACTTAAAAGGATTGAATGGAGCATGGAATTTTACACAATTTTCTTTTATTATCAATTCTTCTTTGTTCTCTTATTATCTTTGTTTAAGAGTAATCCTAGGTGAGCTCATTGGTGTACATCTTTAGCATCTGGTATCAGTGTTTGCTTCAATCGTTATAGCAATGTTATTCATAAAATTAACTACTGCCATGCAATGCTAAAGACTCATGCACATGCCTGCCTTATAAACCCACCTAGGTTTACTCTTAGTTTTAGTAAATAGATCATGCACAAACTGGATCCGTATTAGGCCTAATTATCTTAACAATTTTATAAAAGACCTAGAGGAAGAAATAGAATAGCTATACAATTCTAAAGACTCATGCACATGCCTGCCTTATAAACCCACCTATGTTTACTCTTAGTTTTAGTAACAAGATCATACACAAACTGGATCCGTATTAGGCCCAATTATCTTAACAATTTTATAAATGACCTAGAGGAAGAAATAGAAATAAACATCTCATAGTTGTGGATTGTACTAAATTGGGATGTCATGTGATTTGAAAAAAAATGGAAGAATGTGATGGTAAAGTGCAAGTTAGATTTCACACTAAAATACGGAAGATTGTTCATATTGGAAGTCAAAATAAGCATGCAACCTATTACTTAATTGGGACAAGGCTGAGTGAAAGAGATAAAAAAAATATTTTGGGGTTCCCATAGACAACAAACTAAAAAGTAGTGTTCAATGCCAAAATAATATTGGCATGCATAAAAAAAACATAATTTATGTAAGAACTTACCTGATAAATTAATTTCTTTCATAGTGGCAAGACTCCATGAGCTAGTGATATATGGGATATACATTTCTACCAGGAGGGGGCAAAGTTTCCCATACCTCAAAATGCCTATAAATACACCTCCCACCTCACTCATACCTTAGTCAACGTCTAGCCAAGAAGTGAGGTGTAAAAAAAAGGAGTAAAAAGCAAACAGAAAGAGAAACTAAAAAAATTATGTGGTTTATACAAAAAAATCATAACCACAAAAAAAAGGGTGGGTCTCATGGACTCTTGCCACTATGAAAGAAATTAATTTATCAGGTAAGTTCTTACATAAATTATGTTTTCTTTCATGTAAGTGGCAAGAGTCCATGAGCTAGTAACATATGGGATATAATACCCAAGATGTGGAAGTCCACGAGTCACTAGAGAAAGAGGGATAAAAGAAAAAAGAAAATTTATGCTTACCTGATAAATTTATTTCTTTTTTGACACGATGAGTCCACGGATCATTTTAATTACTAATGGGATATTCACCTCCTGGTCAGCAGGAGGAGGCAAGGAGCACCACAGCAGAGCTGTTAAATAGCTCCTCCCTTCCCTCCCACACATTCGACCGAAGTTAGGAAGAGAAAGGAAAAGCCAAGGTGCAGAGGTGTCTGAAGTTTAGAAAAACTCACAACCTGTCTAAAAGAGCAGGGCTGGCCGTGGACTCATTGTGTCAAAAAATAAATAAATTTTGCCTCGATTACGAGTTTTGTCGGTAATGGTGTGAGGTGCTAACGAGCAGTTTTCCCTCACCGTTCACCTACAGACAACGCTGGTATTACAGGTTTTTACAAACCCGGCATTAGCCGCAGAAAAGTGAGTGGAGAGCAAAATTTAGCTCCACATCTCACCTCAATACCAGCACTGCTTACGGTAGCGGTGAGCTGGCAAAACGTGCCCGTGCACAATTTCCCCATAGGAATCAATGGGGGAGAGCCGGCTGAAAAAAAACCTAACACCTGCAAAAAAGCAGCGTAAAGCTCCTAACACGGCCCCATGGATTCCTATGGGGAAATAAAATGTATGTATACACCTAACACCCTAACATGAACCCCAAGTCTAAACACCCCTAATCTTACACTTATTAACCCCTAATCTGCCGCCCCCGACATCGCCGACACCTGCATTATATTATTAACCCCTAATCTGCTGCTCCGGACACCGCCGCCACCTACATTATACTTATTAACCCCTAATCTGCTGCCCCCAACGTCG
Source organism: Bombina bombina (assembly GCF_027579735.1). NCBI lineage: Eukaryota > Metazoa > Chordata > Amphibia > Anura > Bombinatoridae > Bombina > Bombina bombina. The sequence continues at coordinate 309,553,699 of NC_069504.1, read as the reverse complement.
CCGCCACTATATTAAAGTTATTAACCCCTAAATCTAAGTCTAACCCTAACCCTAACACCCCCATAACTTAAATATAATTTAAATAAATCTAAATAAAATAACTATCATTAACTAAATTATTCCTATTTAAAACTAAATACTTACCTATAAAATAAACCCTAAGATATTTCTTCAATATAACTAATAGTTACATTGTAGCTAGCTTAGGATTTATTTTTAATTTACAGGCAACTTTGTATTTATTTTAACTAGGTAGAATAGTTATTAAATAGTTATTAACTATTTAATAGCTACCCTAGTTAAAATAAAGACAAATTTACCTGTAAAATAAAACCTAACACTACACTATAATTAAATTAATTCCCTAAACTAAATACAATTAAATACAATTATCTAAAGTACGAAAAAAAACAAACACTAAATTACAGAAAATAATAAAATAATTACAAGTTTTTTAAACTAATTACACCTAATCTAATCCCCCTAATAAAATAAAAAAGGCCCCAAAATAATAAAAAGCCCTACCCTATACTAAATTACAAATAGCCCTTAAAATGGCATTTTGCGGGGCATTGCCCCAAAGTAATCAGCTCTTTTACCTGTAAAAAAAGTACAATACCCCCCCAACATTAAAACCCACCACCCACACACCCAACCCTACTCTAAAACCCACCCAACCCCCCCTTAATAAAACCTAACACTAACCCCTTGAAGATCACCCTACCTTGAGAAGTCTTCACCCAACCAGGCCGAAGTCCTCAACAAAGCCGGGCGAAGTGGTCCTCCAGACGGGCAGAAGTCTTCATCCAAGCCGGCCAGAAGAGGTCCTCCAGACGGGCAGAAGTCTTCATCCAGGCGGCATCTTTTATCTTCATCCAGGCGGCATCTTTTATCTTCATCCATCCGGCACGGAGCGGGTCCATCTTCAAGACATCCGACGAGGAGCATCCTTTTCCATCAACGTCCAACTAAAGAATGAAGGTTCCTTTAAATGACGTCATCCAAGATGGCATCCCTTCAATTCCGATTGGCTGATAGCATTCTATCAGCCAATCGGAATTAAGGTAGAAAAAATCCTATTGGCTGATGCAATCAGCCAATAGGATTGAGCTCGCATTCTATTGGCTGATACAATCTGCCCGGCTGCGTGAAGACTTCTCAAGGTAGGGTAATCTTCAAGGGGTTACTGTTAGGTTTTATTAAGGGGGTATTGGGTGGGTTTTAGAGTAGGGATGGGTGTGTGGGTGGTGGGTTTTAATGTTGGGGGGTATTGTACTTTGTACTTACAGGTAAAAGAGCTGATTACTTTGGGGCAATACTCCACAAAATGCCCTTTTAAGAGCTATTTGTAATTTGGTATAGGGTAGGGCTTTTTATTATTTTGGGGGGCTTTTTTTATTTTATTAGGGGAATTAGATTAGGTATAATTAGCTTAAAAAGCTTATAATTATTTTATTATTTTCTGTAATTTAGTGTTTTTTTTCCATACTTTAGATAATTGTATTTAATTGTAATTAATTGTATTTAGTTTAGGGAATTAATTTAATTATAGTGTTAGGTATAATTGTAACTTAGGTTAGGTTTTATTTTACAGGTAAATTTGTCTTTATTTTAACTAGGTAGTTATTAAATAGTTAATAACTATTTAATAACTATTGTACCTAGTTAAAATAAATACAAAGTTGACTGTAAAATAAAAATAAACCCTAAGCTAGCTACAATGTAATTATTAGTTATATTGTAGCTATCTTAGGGTTTATTTTATAGGTAAGTATTTAGTTTTAAATAGGAATAATTTACTTAATGATAGTAATTTTATTTAGATTATATTTCAGTGAGGGGGTGTTAGGGTTAGGGTTAGACTTAGATTTAGGGGTTAATACATTTAATATTGTTGCCGCGACATTGGGAGCGGCAGATTAGGGGTTAAGAAATGTAGGTAGGTGTCGGCGATGTTAGGGACGGCAGATTAGGGGTTAATAATATTTAACTAATGTTTGCAATGCGGGAGTGCGGCGGTTTTGGGGTTAATATATTTATTATAGTGTCAGCGATGTCCGGTTCGGCAGATTAGGTGTTAAAATTTTTATTTTAGTGTTTGCGATGTGGGGGGGCCTCGGTTTAGGGGTTAATAGGTAGTTTATCGGTGTTAGTGTACTTTTTAGCACTTTAGTTAAGAGTTTTATGCTACGGTGTTAGCCCATAAAACTCTTAACTACTGACTTTTAAATGCGGTATCAGTCTTGACAGGAGAGGTTGTACCGCTCACTTTTTGGAAGACTCGTAATACCGGCGTTATGCAAGTCCCATTGAAAATATAGGATACGCAATTGATGTAAGTGGATTTGCGGTATTTTCGAGTCTGGCCTAAAAAGTGAGCAGTGAGCCTGTCATTTCAAGACTCGTCATACCAGCGGGCATTAAAAAGCAGCGTTGGGACCTCTCAACGCTGCTTTTTAAGGCTAACGCACAACTCGTAATCTAGCCGAGTATATGGTAGGCATAAATTCCTTTTCTTTTTTAAGACACGATGAGTCCACAGATCATCTTAATTACTAATGGGATTCAATACCCAAGCTAGAGTACACAGATGATACGGGAGGGACAAGACAGGAAACCTAAACGGAAGGCACCCCTGCTTGAAAAACCTATCTCCCACAGAAGCTTCATTTTTGAATGCCCATGAGGAAGCAACAGCCCTGCTGACAGCAGTCTCATATGTAAAATGAATGATACTCTGCAGCCCAAGAAGAAAGAGAAGTAGCCACAGCTTTCTGTCTCTTTCGGTTTCCAGAGAAAAACCACAAAGAAAGAAGAAGACTGATGAAAAATCTTAGTCGCCTGCAGATAAAACTTTAAAGCAAGGACCACGTGCAAATTGTGCAAAATTCGGTCCTTCTGAGAAGGAGGATTAGGCCACAAAGAAGGAACAACAATATCCTGATTAATGTTCCGATCATAAATAACCTTAGGAAGAAATCCTAATTTAGTGCATAGAACGACCTTATCTGAATGGAAAATAAGATGAGACTCATACTGTAGTGCCGAGAGCTCTGACACTCTCCGAGCAGACGTAATAGCAACAAGAAATAAGACATTCCAAGACAGCAACTTAATCTCTAAGGAAAGCATGGGCTCAAACAGAGCCCCTTGAAGAACTTTTAGAAACTAAATTCAGACTCCATGGAAGGAGTAACTGGTTTGAACACAGGCTAAATCCTGACAAAGGCCTGAGAAAATTATGGTACATCTGGGACATCTGCCAGATGTCTGTGTAACAAAAAAGATAAAGGTTGAGATTTGACCCTTTAGGAAACTTGTCGATAAACCTTTCTCCAAACCCTCTTGGAGAAAGGACAACTTCTAGGAATCCTAACTTTACTCCTTTATGAGTAGCCCATGGATTCACACCAATACAGATATTTACGCCATATCTCATGCTAAATCTTTCTAGTGACAGGCTTACAAGCCTGAATCATGGTCTCAATGACCAAGTCAGAAAAAACCCCGCTTGGATAATATGAAGCGATCAATCTCCAAGCAGTCAGCTTTAGAGAAACAAGATTTGGGTGAAAGAGGGGCCCTTGAACAAGAAGGTCCTTCCTCAACAGAAGTTTCCAAGGTGGCAGAGATGACATGTCCACCAGATCTGCATACCAAATCCTGCAAGGCTAAGCCGGTGCTATGAGAATCACAGATGCCCTCTCCTGCTTGATTCGAGCATGATCCGAGGAGGAAAGGCTAACAGAGGAAATAGCTGGAGAACACTTCTGGATGGAGTTCTCACTCCCCCATATGAAAGGTCTGCCTGCTCAGGAAATCCGCCTCCCAGTTGTCCACCCCTGGGATGTGAATCATTGACAGGTAGGAAGAATGGGCCTCCGCCCACTGAATTATTTTAGATACCTCTGTCATCGCTAAGGAACTCCTCGTTCCTCCCACTGACATTATTTTGCCCAACTGGAACCTGATAAACTGGACCGAGGCTAACCGAGGCCAGGCCAGAAGAACATTGTAGATCGCTCTCAGCTCCAGAATGTTTATAGGAAGAACAGACTCTGGCTGAGTCCAAAATCCCTTGAGCCCTTAGGAAGCCCCAGACTGCTCCCCTAGAAGGCTGGTGTATGTTGTCACACTCACCCAAGATGGTCTGCGAAAGCAGGTTCCCTGGGAGAGAATCCAGAGACAACCACCAATGAAGAGATCCCTTGTCTCCTGCTCCAGTACTATTTGAGGAGAAAAACCTGTATAATCTCCAATCCATTGCCTGTGCATGCTTAACTGCAGAAGTCTGAGGTGGAACCGAGCAAAAGGGATGATGTCCATTGCCGCCACCATCAGCCCGATTATCTCCATGCACTGAGCACTGAAAGCCTAGGAGTGGACTGAAGGACTAGACAAGAATCGATAATCTTTGATTTCTTGACTTCTGTCAGAAAAATCTTCATTGATAATGAATCTATTATGGTTCCCAAGAAAGTTACCCTTGTTCTTGTGACTAAGGAACTCTTTTCCAAATTTACCTTACACTCGTGAGATTGCTGAAAGGATAACACCTTGTCTGTGTGAAATCTTGCTTGCTGTTAGGATGGCACCCGGACTTGGATGTCGTTGAGATAGGGCGCCACTGCAATGTCCCATAACTGAAACACCGCCAACAGCGATCCCAGAGCCTTTGTGGAAACTCTGAGAGCTGTGGTAAGACCAAATAGAAAAGCCATGAACTAAAAGCGTTTGTCCAGAATGGCAAACCGTAGAACTTGAGACAATTCTTGTGAATGGTACATGAAGGTACGCGTCCTTAAAATCCACTGTTGTCATAAATTGACCCTCTATGATCAAGCGCAGAATGGAACTAATAGTTTCCATCTGGAAGGATGGTACACTAAGAAATTTGTTTAGACTCTTGAGATCTAAAAAGTGGTCTGAAAGTTCCCTCTTTTTTGGGAACCACAAACCGATTGGGATTAAAAAAAAAACAGACCCTGTACCTGTATTGGAACTGGAACAATCACTCCTAGGTCTGAGAGGACTCCTACGCAGTGTAAGAATGCCTCTCCTTTTGTCTGATCTTCAGATAATCTTGAAAGCAGAAACCTGCCTCTGGGAGGAAAACTTTTGAACTCTAACTTGTATCCCTGGGACACTATTATCTATTACCCAGGTATCCTGAACATCTTGAATCCAAGCCTGAGCAAAAAAGGAAAGTCTGCCCCCTACAAGATCCGGTACCGGATCGGTGGCATGACCTTCATGCTGTGTTTGATTCAACAGCAGGCTATTTGGATTTTTTTAAAACAATTTTTTTTTTAAATTCTTTAAACTTTAAAAGAGATTATTTCCATCAAGTCAGGTCCCAACAAGGTCTTCCCCTTGTCAGAAATCGCTAAAAGCTTAGACTTAGAGCACACATCCGTAGAACACGGAAATAGCCATAAAGGCTCTGTGAGCTGGAACAGAGAAACCTGAAACCTATGCTCCCAGTTTGATAACTTGAAGGGAAGAATTTTAAATAAAGGAATTAGCCAACTTGAAAAGCTTCAATCCTATCCTGGATTTTATCCAGGGGAGTTTCTGATTTAGTAGCATCAGACAACGCATCAAACCAATATGCAGTCGCACTAGTGAGGGTAGCAAAGTACACAGCTGGTTGCCATTGTAAGCCCTGGTGTACATCCCCCTTTCTAATTTTTGTCCATAGGGCTTTCGAAAATCCAACTATCCTCTAAGGGTATAGTAGTTCTCTTAGCTAAGCTGGCAACTACTCCTTCCACCCTAGGGAATGTTTGCCCAGCCTCCATAGCTGAGTCGGCTATGGGAAACATGTTTTTTACTATAGGAAATGTTGTCTCTTCCATTCCTTATAACTTACTGGACGCACTAGGATAGACTACGCCGGTAGTGTCGGAGTCGCCCAGGGTAGCTAAAACCTCCTAAGGAAACAAATGGAGGTGTTCAAGCTAAAAAACTGAAAGAAAACAACCTCAGAATCAAATAAAGATATTATTCCATCTAAGTCTGAGAATTCTCTCCCAGATAATCCCGAAGTATCTTCCTTTCAGGTAACAAGGAAGAGGCATTCAGGATAGTAACTACTGAATCAATCATCCTTATAATTAATCAGTCATTACAAGTATGTATGTATGTATTGTATACTTGTAAAGTGCTGCTAATCACCTGAAAGGGTCTTAAGACGCTGCTCATTTTATCAACCTCAGAAGGATGAAAAGCTGGGTGGACCTCACCGGGGATTGAACCCGTAACCCTTGGGTTACTACAGAGCTCAACCACAGTGCCTTAGCATGCTAAGCTATCTGTACAGACAGAAATGATTGAAAATAAATCCTCAAGTAATGTTTTCTACCTTGTGGGAAAACCTATAATGTATGAAATGCAAAGTAACTCCAAGTGGAGTATTAGAGGATGCGCAGAGCACTGCATGTGGGCCATAACATTTTGTGGGACACTATAGGAGAAATTGGGGCATAAATTGACCATAGTCAAGAGACTCCCAAACAGAAAAAAGCCTTATAAGGTGAAAGTTCAGAAAAGAGGGACATTTTGTATTAAAATTTGACACATAAAAAACGTTACTGTCTCTTTAACTTCAAAAAGTAACTCATTTTTGTGTGCTCTTGTTTCATCCTAAAACACAAAGGATGGATTAAACAAATAAACAACTGAAATTCTTTTAATAAAGATTAACAGACAAAATACAATACTGTCACTTTAAATTTTAAAACTTAAACTTTTTATCTTTGTGTGCAGAAAAAGTACTTAGATTAGCACGCAAATATTGAGAACTGACTTAATCTTGCTGAGGTGCCCTAATGCTTGTTTACCCTTAGAACTTCATGTCCGAAAACAGATCCAGGGCGCAGTTGTAGCGCTATCCTGACCCACAGAGTACTGCGTTAGCAAGCAATAACCGCTCTACCTTCCGATAAAGCGAGTGCAGCCTAGTCAGCCCCAAACATAGCGCTGCCCCTCATGGGCGTGATAACACACATCTCAGCATAGTAAAATCTAGAGATTGCACCACTGAGAAAAACGGCACCAAACATAACCACGCCCTTCGTGGGCATAACAATACATGCTCTCCCGGTCACCATAATTATCTTAGAGACCGACTACCGGGAGCTAACTGGCCCCTTCTTTGTGAACCTGGGGCAAATTGTAATACCAATGAAAGGTATAAGTGTGCATTACATATTAAAATTATACATCAAGCAGATTAGCCCTCTCTGCCTATTGGGCATATTCCCTGAGCCCTATTGAATCCAACTTGGTTCAAATGCCCCCAAAAAAGCCACTCTCCTCAGCCCCAGTGCCTGCCATTATCATGCTGTCATAGAATCCTCCTTAATATATATATATATATATATAGGAGATATATGTCCTAGTAAAGTGCTATACTTCCTCTGTCCTGAATCCTCTTTTTTGCTTCAGACCCAGAATAAAAAAGTCAGCACTTACCTTTGAAATCTGCCAGACAGCAGGGCAGCTCAGCAGATTTAAGAGGTCCTCTCCCTCCCATAGCCCTGTGGATAAAGATAAAACCTGAGTAATCTTACTTAGGTTAAAAATCTGTTAAAATCTGACAGCGCTCAACCTTGTGTCTGTAGCTCCTAGTATTGTGGGTACCAGCGCCCCCAAAAAGGTGAATGTAGTGCTAAAAGTAAATACACAAAGCGCCTCCTAAAAGGCTAAGACACTAGTAGTGACAAGATTATTTAAATAAAAAAATATTGAAATTCTATAGGGGTATATAAAATATTTTATAAGCTACTTATAGCTAAAATATACAAACAAGATACAAAAGTGGATCCACTTAAAATTAACAATAAAATATGCATATATCTATATAAAAAACAATACAATTGTGGTTAAAAACCACAACAATATACAATCTTAATCACTAAATAAATTACAATAAAACAGCTGATGATGGTTGGATAAAAAAATATAAATATATAAAAACATTAATTTACTGAGTAGGTGTCCATAAATATGTAGGTCCCAAACTTTAAATTCTTTCCAGAGAGTGAATGTCCAATATGAAGATTCTATTTTAAACAGTTATCCTTATATATCCCTCGATAAACGGTGAAATGATGAAGTGTGTAAAAAAGAAAAACGTAGTGGTTTTCAAATCAAATTTCAAAAATTATTGTGAATATCCAAAAAATCCTAAAAAGATGATGTGATGAAGTGGGCGTGAATAATCAAAAATGTGTGTACACAAAAATGAAAAAAGAAAAAAGGAAAAAATGTGAAAAAATAATCCAAATTAATATTTAGGATGTGTTAAAGTGAATAACACACTTATAAAGTGACCCTTATGTGAATACAAGATGTGAAGAGATGCTCCTAAAAAGTTATTCCTGTGTGTAAACGATGAAAAAATACAGAAATGGATCCTATGTCTCAGGGATCAATTCATTCAAAGATATACCTGTAATAAAACAAATATAACATAGTGCAAAACTGCTATTCAAACTTAGTCAGTAATTGAAAAGAAGCTTACCATATATGTCAACGCGTTTCAGCCCTAAGAACTGGGCCTTTATCAAGACTATAGATGGATTTAGCATGGTAGCTCCTTTTATAGCTATTACTGGCCAATAAGTGCCAGTGTTGTTTTGGCGCAAAAAAATAACCTCTACTTCCTGTTCCTGTTGACCTGGAAGTAAAAAAATAACCTCTACTTCCTGTTCCTGTTGACCTGGAAGTAAAAAAATATAACCTCTACTTCCTGTTCCTGATGACCTGGAAGTACTATTGAGTTTATTCTATTTTTGTATATATGTTCCTAGTTTAATGGTAAATTCATGCTATGTTTCAAATAAAGTACATGTTCATTTTTATTTGTTTCATTAATATTTGAAAGATAATATTTGCCTAAAATCGGCAAACCGGAAGTGTGCGTTCAGTCATTTATCACCATGGAAACCAATATAAGAGTGAATGAATAGAACAATTTTCAGTCATATATTTAGATTTATCATGCCTGATCTGAAAATAGGCTTAATCTATCCTAAGGTAACTAGCTATTTTTGAAAATTGTAAGGCTGCTTGTTAGGCCCTTCTTTGACAGAAAAGACGAGTGAATGAAAAATATATTCTACTTAGGGAAGACATCAAAGTAATAAATATTATAGTGGATATGACACTATTAAGGTATAAAATAGAAGATTCTTATTTAAAAAATATAACAATATAAAAGGGTCCTAAAATGTAAGCAATAATATCACTGTCCCTATAGAGATATCTATTTAGGAAAAGCGTATAGAATGTCTTCTGGAATGTCATAAAAAATCATATATTTTGATATATAGAAATATCAAGAAACCTATTAAGATAAACATTGTCATATAGCCTCCTATATGGAGACGACCCAGGGCTAAAAAACATTGAAATGATAAACATGATAAAAACATTGGGATAATGAACATCGATTGTAAACAATTAAAATATAATTAAATGGTTCGAATGATAAACATGATGAAAACATTAGGATAATGAACATCGATTGTAAACATAATTAAAATATGTAAAAATTAGAATATTAAAATATTTCAATATTTGAAACTCTCCATCAGTAATAGTAATGCAAAGTGGCAGGTGAAGAGGGGGGGTGCATGGTTATATTAACAGAAGTACTTGAAATCACAATTACAATAAGACCTATCTCAAATATCAAATATCAAATGCCTACATATACTCTATGTGGGGGTGTGCCTAATCTATGCTAGTATGAAAATACATGCACCTATTTAAGCTACACCTATAGGATAGAATAATAACAGCGGCTATAATCTTAAGTTAAGAAGATGAGATAGATCTTCTTTATTATTAAGACCCTTAGGGTAAAGGCAATCTAAATTGAAAATCCATTTTGATTCAGCAGTTAATAGTTTCTTTTCATAGTTCCCCCCTCTCCAATTGGCTGTAACCAATTGGATACCTATGTAGCTAAGATTTTTTTGTCTTCCCTGATGTTGCTGCGTGAAATGCTGATATAGTGGTGTGTCTACATTTTTATGCTTGATTTTTAACAGGTGTTCTTTGATTCTGTCTTTCAAAAGTCTGGAGGTCTGGCCTGCATATTGTAGACCACAGTTACATTGTATCATATAGATGACCCCCTTACTTGTACATCTTATTGTATCTTTAATTTCATACTTCACTTTAGAATTGTGTGAAATAAAGTTTCGTGTTTTTATTCCCCTTTCACACGCTTTACAGTTTATACAAGGAAAGAAACCCCTTAGGTTTCTACCAAAGACATCTTTGCTAGTTGTTTTCGGAGTCTTGGTAACACTAGGGGACAATATGTTCTTGAGATTATTGGCTTTCCTGTAAATAAATGTGGGGTTAGGTGGAAGTTTTTCTCCTATAATTTCATCGTCTTTCAGGAGTGGCCAATGTTTTCGGATTATTCTTTCTATTAGATATCTATTTTCGCTATATCCTGTAATGAATGGGACAATAAGAGTATCTTCACTATTGGTTGACAAGCCCATCTTATTTTTGTTTTTATTTTTATATTTCAATAAGTCTCTTCTATCTTTATTCCGGACTTCTTCCATATTTTGGTTTAGGCTATCCTCTTCGTAGCCTCTCTCTAAGAATTTCCCTTTAAGTATTGTTGCTTGTTCTTCCCACTTTTCTGGGTTTGAACAATTTTTCTTAAGGCGAAGAAATTGTCCCTTAGGAATATTGGATTTCCACTTGAAATGATGGCAACTCTCCTGGTGGATATAATTATTACAGTCCACTTCTTTGAAGAACGTGGATGTTTCCAATATTCCATTTTTCACCTCAATTTTCAGGTCTAGAAATGTAATTTCCTTGGCACTGATTTCAAAAGTGAATCTTAAGTTTTTGGTATTATTGTTCATAACCTGTATTGTGTGTAATAGGTCCTCCTTTGTGCCTTTCCATATCATTAAAATGTCGTCAATATAGCGTGCATAGAGGACCAGGTCCGCGCTAGCTGGGCAGGATTCCCAAAATATGTGTTCCCACTGCCCCATATATAAATTAGCGTAGCTCGGCGCGAACCTGGTCCCCATCGCTGTGCCACACGTCTGTCTGTAAAAAATACCCTTATGATTAAAATATTTATGTGTTAAAATATATTTTATCGCATCAAGAATAAAATTTCCCTGTAATTCTGGTACTTCTTCATCTTTTTTCAGGAAAAGTTCCACCGCCTCTATACCTCCCTCATGGGGTATGCTAGTATAGAGGGATGTGACGTCGCATGTAGCTAATATGTAATTGTCATTCCATTCTATATTATTCAATATGTTCAGAACCTGGGTTGAATCTTTAAGGTAGGATGGTAGTCCCATAACATATCTCTGAAGGTTTCTGTCAACATATTCCGACAGATTGCTTGTCAATGATCCGATGCCTGAAATTATTGGTCTACCCGGTGGGTTCACCAAGGACTTATGTATCTTAGGGAGGTAGTATTTTATCGGAGTTATTGGGTCTTTTGTCCCTATATACTTGAACTCCTTATCGTTCAGTATTCCATTGTTTTTGGCTTCTCCTAAGAGTCCGTCTAACTCCCTTTTGTAACCCTCAACCGGGTTCTGTTTCAATACTTCATAAGTTTGGTCATCAGATAAAATTCTATGACATTCTTGATCGTAGTCTTCTTTATTCAGGACAACAATCCCCCCACCCTTGTCCGCTGGTTTGATGACCACATTGTGGTTTTTTTCCAATTTCCTAATGGTGTGCAGTTGTTCTTTAGACAAATTATGTTTGTATTTGTTCAATTTTTTAGGTTTTATGTCTCTTATTTATTTGACTACCATTGTCTCGAATGTTTCAATGGCATTACCCTTACTAGTCACTGGAAAAAAAGACGATTTGGGTTTTAGATCGGTGTGTCGATATGGGCTCAACCTTAAATCATTGTTAGCTACATCTATATTTCCATAATAAGATGTATAAGATTCTAAAGGAGATTTTATGAAGTGCCTTTTTAAGGTCATTCTTCTGATGAATTCCTTTGCATTAACAAAGGTTTCAAATTTGTTTAGGCCTTTAGATGGAGCAAAGGACAAACCATAATTTAATATTGAAGTTTCCTTTTCTGATAGTATTACAGTACTTAAATTATAGATTCCTCCGGATGATGAAACAGTATTACATGTGTTATTTTGCTTATTTTCATTCTCATTTGTATTCTTATTTACCCTTTGATTTTTATTCTTATTCAATTTCTTTCCTCCTCTCTTGCTTCTCCGAGTTTTCTTTTTTCCGTAGGTGTAAGAAATTCCTCTGGAAGTGAGTTTTTTCTTTTTGTTGATGTTCTGTCTGTTACTCTGGGTACTGGCTGATGTGCCCCTAAAAAAGAATGGCCTAAGGATGAGGCTTGATCTGTTTTATTGCCTGTAGCTATGTTAGAACTCTGTTCCTCAGTCTGTTCAGGTCTCTTGTTCGGTGTATGTTTCTGTACACCTGTATCCCTCCTCATATTTTTCTGATCCAGAGGTAGAAATCTATTATTATTTTTATAATAATTTCTTTTCCAGTTGCCCCCTTTATTATATTGATCTCTATTGCCTTGATGGGGATTACCCCATCTAACTCTCTCATCCCAAGAGTTAGCATTATTACGGTAACTGTAGTCATCATTATACCATCTGTTATTCGCATAATGATGGTTATAGTGTGGAGTAGTATGTCTCCTATATTGTGGAGAAAAGTGGGAGGAGATGTTATTCCCATCATTATTAAATTGATGCCTTGTACTAGATGGATCTGGATAGTGTCTATAATTTTGATATGATCTATAATTGTTTGTATTATAGGTTCGATCTCTGTAATTTTCTTCCCACCTATTATTCTGTCTGAGAGGTGTCTGTGGCAGTGGGTTATCTGTGAATACAGGTCTTCTATTATATGATCTCTCCCATCTCTCATTATGATTAAAATTACGTGTAGAGTCATCAAAAGAGTATGGGTTAGAATCGTATCTGTTTCTTCTGTGTGGCGGTCTAAATGTTCACCTCCCTCTCTTATGTGATACTTCTTCCCATTCCGCTCTCTCATTAGATTGTGTAGTGACCCCATCATTAGTTCCAGTCTCATTGGTATTGTTAGGTGTATATATTTCAGTCTCATTCTGTTCATTCTGTTTCATCTGTTGTAATTCTTTGTTTAATTTCCTTGATTTCTTGTTAGTGATATCTTCCCTTATTTTGTTGATCTTCTTCGTGAGGTTTTCTTTTCTATCTAAAAGGTCTTTGGTCTCAAAGATTACTCCTTCTGGGCCTATGAGATTGTCTTCATTGGTTTTAATCTCTATATCTACACCAATAAGTATAGATTCCCTGTAATCAATTATGACCTGCATTAATTTCCGTGAAGTCTCAATAAGAATTTCTGACCATTTGCTTATAGATTCTGTTTTCTCTCATGGAAAGGCACATTCTTTCTTAATAAGTAGCCCTTTAGGTATTATATTGAGTTCTAGGCATTTCTTAAGGAATGTGATTTCTGCTTTGTATTTAACCTCCTGAATCAATAATTTCTCTAAATTTTTAAAAATAGATGGATAATCTATAGGAGTTGTACTGTTAGGATCTGGATTAGGTACAATATGGTCAATCTCAAGGGTTATTTCCTGTCTTATGGATTTTGTAAAATCCATATTATAATAGTATGCGTGTCACTACCAGGGATGGCTGCTGTAAGATGGCTGGATAAGGGGATGATAAAAATCTGTTAAAATCTGACAGCGCTCAACCTTGTGTCTGTAGCTCCTAGTATTGTGGGTACCAGCGCCCCCAAAAAGGTGAATGTAGTGCTAAAAGTAAATACACAGAGCGCCTCCTAAAAGGCTAAGACACTAGTAGTGACAAGATTATTTAAATAGAAAAATATTGAAATTCTATAGGGGTATATAAAATATTTTATAAGCTACTTATAGCTAAAATATACAAACAAGATACAAAAGTGGATCCACTTAAAATTAACAATAAAATATGCATATATCTATATAAAAAACAATACAATTGTGGTTAAAAACCACAACAATATACAATCTTAATCACAAAATAAATTACAATAAAACAGCTGTTGATGGTTGGATAAAAAATATAAATATATAAAAACATTAATTTATTGAGTAGGTGTCCATAAATATGTAGGTCCCAAACTTTAAATTCTTTCCAGAGAGTGAATGTCCAATATGAAGATTCTATTTTAAACAGTTATCCTTATATATCCCTCGATAAACGGTGAAATGATGAAGTGTGTAAAAAAGAAAAACGTAGTGGTTTTCAAATCAAATTTCAAAAATTATTGTGAATATCCAAAAAATTCTGAAAAGATGATGTGATGAAGTGGGCGTGAATAATCAAAAATGTGTGTACACAAAAATGAAAAAAGAAAAAAGGAAAAAATGTGAAAAAATAATCCAAATGAATATTTAGGATGTGTTAAAGTGAATAACACACTTATAAAGTGACCCTTATGTGAATACAAGATGTGAAGAGATGCTCCTAAAAAGTTATTCCTGTGTGTAAACGATGAAAAAATACAGAAATGGATCCTATGTCTCAGGGATCAATTCATTCAAAGATATACCTGTAATAAAACAAATATAACATAGTGCAAAACTGCTATTCAAACTTAGTCAGTAATTGAAAAGAAGCTTACCATATATGTCAACGCGTTTCGGCCCTAAGAACTGGGCTTTTATCAAGACTATAGATAGATTAGCATGGTAGCTCCTTTTATAGCTATTACTGGCCAATAAGTGCCAGTGTTGTTTTGGTGCCAAAAAATAACCTCTACTTCCTGTTCCTGATGAACTGGAAGTAAAAAAATAACCTCTACTTCCTATTCCTGATGACCTGGAAGTACTATTGAGTTTATTCTATTTTTGTATATATGTTCCTAGTTTCATGGTAAATTCATGCTATGTTTCAAATAAAGTACATGTTCATTTTTATTTGTTTCATTCATATTTGAAAGATAATATTTGCCTAAAATCGGCAAACCGGAAGTGTGTGTTCATACATCAACTTCAGGTTTCGCCACTCATTGTCCTATTAGTTTCTATTTTATGTGTTTATTATTAGTTTCTTGTAATCTTACTAATGTATAAAAAGTACCTTAAGTTCCATTATGAAGTATATATTCCTGTTTAATTTCAATTGTTTCAAAAAAAGAGAAAGTTTACCTGAAATCGGCAAACCGGAAGTGATGTGTTCATATCAGACCAAGGCCTGAGAAAATTATTGTACATCTGGGACATCTGCCAGATGTCTGTGTAACAAAAAAGATAAAGGTTGAGATTTGACCCTTTAGGAAACTTGTCGATAAACCTTTCTCCAAACCCTCTTGGAGAAAGGACAACTTCTAGGAATCCTAACTTTACTCCTTTATGAGTAGCCCATGGATTCACACCAATACAGATATTTACGCCATATCTAATGCTAAATCTTTCTAGTGACAGGCTTACAAGCCTGAATCATGGTCTCAATGACCAAGTCAGAAAAAACCCCGCTTGGATAATATGAAGCGATCAATCTCCAAGCAGTCAGCTTTAGAGAAACAAGATTTGGGTGAAAGAGGGGCCCTTGAACAAGAAGGTCCTTCCTCAACAGAAGTTTCCAAGGTGGCAGAGATGACATGTCCACCAGATCTGCATACAAAATCCTA
The DNA here is from genome assembly GCF_027579735.1 of Bombina bombina. Lineage (NCBI taxonomy): Eukaryota > Metazoa > Chordata > Amphibia > Anura > Bombinatoridae > Bombina > Bombina bombina. The sequence continues at coordinate 309,538,003 of NC_069504.1, read as the reverse complement.
CAAGGCTAAGCCGGTGCTATGAGAATCACTGATGCCCTCTCCTGCTTGATTCGAGCATGATCCGAGGAGGAAAGGCTAACAGAGGAAATAGCTGGAGAACACTTCTGGATGGAGTTCTCACTCCCCCGGATGAAAGGTCTGCCTGCTCAGGAAATCCGCCTCCCAGTTGTCCACCCCTGGGATGTGAATCATTGACAGGTAGGAAGAATGGGCCTCCGTCCACTGAATTATTTTAGATACCTCTGTCATCGCTAAGGAACTCCTCGTTCCTCCCACTGACATTATTTTGCCCAACTGGAACCTGATAAACTGGACCGAGGCTAACTGAGGCCAGGCCAGAAGAACATTGTAGATCGCTCTCAGCTCCAGAATGTTTATAGGAAGAACAGACTCTGGCTGAGTCCAAAATCCCTTGAGCCCTTAGGAAGCCCCAGACTGCTCCCCTAGAAGGCTGGTGTATGTTGTCACACTCACCCAAGATGGTCTGCGAAAGCAGGTTCCCTGGGAGAGAATCCAGAGACAACCACCAATGAAGAGATCCCTTGTCTCCTGCTCCAGTACTATTTGAGGAGACAAACCTGTATAATCTCCAATCCATTGCCTGTGCATGCTTAACTGCAGAAGTCTGAGGTGGAACCGAGCAAAAGGGATGATGTCCATTGCCGCCACCATCAGCCCGATTATCTCCATGCACTGAGCACTGAAAGCCTAGGAGTGGACTGAAGGACTAGACAAGAATCGATAATCTTTGATTTCTTGACTTCATTGATAATGAATCTATTATGGTTCCCAAGAAAGTTACCCTTGTGCTTGTGACTAAGGAACTCTTTTCCAAATTTACCTTACACTCGTGAGATCGCGGAAAGGATAACACCTTGTCCGTGTGAAATCTTGCTTGCTGTAAGGATGGCGCCTGGACTAGGATGTCGTCGAGATAGGGCGCCACTGCAATGTCCCATAACTGAAACACCGCCAACAGCGATCCCAGAGCCTTTGTGGAAACTCTGAGAGCTGTGGTAAGACCAAATAGAAAAGCCATGAACTAAAAGCATTTGTCCAGAATGGCAAACCGTAGAACTTGAGACAATTCTTGTGAATGGTACATGAAGGTACGCGTCCTTAAAATCCACTGTTGTCATAAATTGACCCTCTATGATCAAGCGCAGAATGGAACTAATAGTTTCCATCTGGAAGGATGGTACACTAAGAAATTTGTTTAGACTCTTGAGATCTAAAAAGTGGTCTGAAAGTTCCCTCTTTTTTGGGAACCACAAACCGATTGGGATTAAAAAAAAAAAAAAAAAACAGACCCTGTACCTGTATTGGAACTGGAACAATCACTCCTAGGTCTGAGAGGACTCCTACACAGTGTAAGAATGCCTCTCCTTTTGTCTGATCTTCAGATAATCTTGAAAGCAGAAACCTGCCTCTGGGAGGAAAACTTTTGAACTCTAACTTGTATCCCTGGGACACTATTATCTATTACCCAGGTATCCTGAACATCTTGAATCCAAGCCTGAGCAAAAAAGGAAAGTCTGCCCCCTACAAGATCAGATCCCGGATTGGTGGCATGACCTTCATGCTGTGTTTGATTCAACAGCAGCCTATTTGGATTTTTAAAAAAAAAAAAAATAAATAAATTCTTTAAACTTTAAAAGAGATTATTTCCATCAAGTCAGGTCCCAACAAGGTCTTCCCCTTGTCAGAAATCGCTAAAAGCTTAGACTTAGAGCACACATCCGTAGAACACGGCTCTAGCCATAAAGGCTCTGTGAGCTGGAACAGAGAAACCTGAAACCTATGCTCCCAGTTTGATAACTTGAAGGGAAGAATTTGAAATAAAGGAATTAGCCAACTTGAAAAGCTTCAATCCTATCCTGGATTTTATCCAGGGGAGTTTTTGATTTAGTAGCATCAGACAACGCATCAAACCAATATGCAGTCGCACTAGTGAGGGTAGCAAAGTACACAGCTGGTTGCCATTGTAAGCCCTGGTGTACATCCCCCTTTCTAATTTTTGTCCATAGGGCTTTCGAAAATCCAACTATCCTCTAAGGGTATAGTAGTTCTCTTAGCTAAGCTGGCAACTACTCCTTCCACCCTAGGGAATGTTTGCCCAGCCTCCATAGCTGAGTCGGCTATGGGAAACATGTTTTTTACTATAGGAAATGTTGTCTCTTCCATTCCTTATAACTTACTGGACGCACTAGGATAGACTACGCCGGTAGTGTCGGAGTCGCCCAGGGTAGCTAAAACCTCCTAAGGAAACAAATGGAGGTGTTCAAGCTAAAAAACTGAAAGAAAACAACCTCAGAATCAAATAAAGATATTATTCCATTTAAGTCTGAGAATTCTCTCCCAGATAATCCCGAAGTATCTTCCTTTCAGGTAACAAGGAGGAGGCATTCAGGATAGTAACTACTGAATCAATCATCCTTATAATTAATCAGTCATTACAAGTAAGTGTATGTATGTATTGTGTACTTGTAAAGTGCTGCTAATCACCTGAAAGGGTCTTAAGACGCTGCTCATTTTATCAACCTCAGAAGGATGAAAAGCTGGGTGGACCTCACCGGGGATTGAACCCGTAACCCTTGGGTTACTACAGAGCTCAACCACAGTGCCTTAGCATGCTAAGCTATCTGTACAGACAGAAATGATTGAAAATAAATCCTCAAGTAATGTTTTCTACCTTGTGGGAAAACCTATAATGTATGAAATGCAAAGTAACTCCAAGTGGAGTATTAGAGGATGCGCAGAGCACTGCATGTGGGCCATAACATTTTGTGGGACACTATAGGAGAAATTGGGGCATAAATTGACCATAGTCAAGAGACTCCCAAACAGCAAAAAGCCTTATAAGGTGAAAGTTCAGAAAAGAGGGACATTTTGTATTAAAATTTGACACATAAAAAACGTTACTGTCTCTTTAACTTCAAAAAGTAACTCATTTTTGTGTGCTCTTGTTTCATCCTAAAACACAAAGGATGGATTAAACAAATAAACAACTGAAATTCTTTTAATAAAGATTAACAGACAAAATACAATACTGTCACTTTAAATTTTAAAACTTAAACTTTTTATCTTTGTGTGCAGAAAAAGTACTTAGATTAGCACGCAAATATTGAGAACTGACTTAACCTCAGTGAAATCTTGCTGAGGTGCCCTAATGCTTGTTCACCCTTAGAACTTCATGTCCGAAAACAGATCCAGGGCGCAGTTGTAGCGCTATCCTGACCCACAGAAGTGAAGAGTACTGCGTTAGCAAGCAATAACCGCTCTACCTTCCGATAAAGCGAGTGCAGCCTAGTCAGCCCCAAACATAGCGCTGCCCCTCGTGGGCGTGATAACACACATCTCAGCATAGTAAAATCTAGAGATTGCACCACTGAGAAAAACGGCACCAAACATAACCACGTCCTTCGTGGGCGTAACAATACATGCTCTCCCGGTCACCATAATTATCTTAGAGACCGACTACCGGGAGCTAACTGGCCCCTTCTTTGTGAACCTGGGGCAAATTGTAATACCAATGAAAGGTATAAGTGTGCATTACATATTAAAATTATACATCAAGCAGATTAGCCCTCTCTGCCTATTGGGCATATTCCCTGAGCCCTATTGAATCCAACTTGGTTCAAATGCCCCCAGAAAAGCCACTCTCCTCAGCCCCAGTGCCTGCCATTATCATGCTGTCATAGAATCCTCCTTAATATATATATAGGAGATATATGTCCTAGTAAAGTGCTATACTTCCTCTGTCCTGAATCCTCTTTTTTGCTTCAGACCCAGAATAAAAAAGTCAGCACTTACCTTTGAAATCTGCCAGACAGCAGGGCAGCTCAGCAGATTTAAGAGGTCCTCTCCCTCCCATAGCCCTGTGGATAAAGATAAAACCTGAGTAATCTTACTTAGGTTATCAGGAGTAGGGCAGCATAAATATATGGAAGGCGCAGTGAGAATTAAGTCCCTCAAGTTCCCATTGCTCTAAAGCCACCAAAAGCTCTACTGAAGAGACTGATATGGACTACGGCTACACACTAGCACAAATCAGCACAATCTTGCACTACTTTAAAAATAATAAACTCTTGATTGAAGAATCTAATCTAACACCTCACTTAACCTCTTCCTATCACTAAGGTAGGCAAAGAGAATGACTGAAGTGGGAGGGAAGGGAGGAGATATTTAACAGCTCTGCTGTGGTGCTCTTTGCCTCCTCCTGCTGACTAGGAGGTGAATATCCCATTAATAATTAAGATGATCTGTGAACTCATCATGTCTTAAAAAAGAAACAGCTATTTCTGCTGAAAAATTAAACCCAAAAAATATTTGTTTTTTTAAAAAATTCAAAAAACTCAAAACAAAGGCATCAGAATCAAACTGAGACAACTGCCAGAAGAACCTTTCTACCAAAGGCTGCTTCCGAAGAAGCAAATACATCAAAATGGTAAAATTTTGTAAAAGTATGCAAAGAAGATCAAGTTGCTGCTTTGCAAATTGCTTCATGCTTAAGAGTCCAAGAAGTGGCAAATGATCTAGTAGAATGAGCTGTAATTCTCTGAGATGGAGATTGCCCCACCTCCAAATAAGTTTTGTGTATCAAAAGTCTCAACCAAGAAGCTATAGAAATAGCAGAAGCTTTCTGACCTTTCCTGGAGCCAGAAAAAATAACAAATAGACTAAAAGTCTTTCTGAAATCTTTAGTAGACTCAACATAATATTTCAAAGCTCTTACCACATCCAAAGAATGTAAATACCTTTCAAGATTATTTTTAGGATTAGGGCACAAAGAAGGAACAACAATTTCCCTATTGATGTTTTTAGAATTCACAACCTTAGGCAAACATTTAAATGAAGACTGCAAGACAGCTTTATCTTGATGGAAAATCAGATAAGGAGACTCACAAGAGAGAGCAGACAATTCAGAAACTCTTCTAGCAGAAGAGATAGCCAAAATAAATAATACTTTCCAAAAAAGCATTTTAATGTCCAGAGAATGCATAGGCTCAAAAGGAGGAGCCTGTAAAGTTTTCAAAACCAAATTGAGAGACTCCAAGGAGGAGAAATAGATTTAAAAATAGGTTTGATATGAATCAAAGCCTGGACAAAACAGTGAATGTCAGAAAGTTTAGCAATCTTTCTATGAAATAAAACAGAAAGAGCAGAAATGTGTCCGTCCAAAGTATTTGCAGACAAACCCTTATTCAAACCATCCTGAAGAAACTGTAAAATCCAAGGAATTGTAAAAGAATGCCAAGAATAATTATAAGTTGAACACCACGAAATATAGGTTTTCCAAACCCGATAATAAATTTTCCTTGAAACAGACTTACGAGCCTGTATCATAGTGCTAATCATTGAGTCAGAGAAACCACTATGACTAAACACTAAGTGTTTAATTTCCATGCCATCAAATTTAGAGATATGAGATACTGATGGAAAAACGGTCCCTGAGACAGAAGGTCTAGCCTTAAAGGAAGTGGCCAAGACTGGCAACTGGACATCTTGACAAGGTCCGCATACCAAAACCTGACAGGCCCAGCTAGAGCTATCAGAAAAATGTAAGATCATTCTGATATGATCTTGGAGATCACCCTTGGAAGAAGAACCAGAGGCAGAAAAATGTAAGCAGGTTGGTAAGACCAAGGAACTGCTAGAGCATCCACCATCTCCGCCTGAGAATCCTTGGACCTGGAAAGGTATCTTGGAAGCTTCTTGTTCAGACTTGAAGCCATCATATCTATTTCTGGAGGACCCCACATATGTACCAATTGAAAAAACACATCTGGATGGAGAGACCACTTCCCAATTGTCTACTCCTGGGATATTATTCGCAGAAATTATACAAGAGTTGGATTCTGCCCAAGAAAGTATCAGGGATACTTCTTTCATTGCTGAAGGACGGCGAGTCCCCTCTTGATGATTAACATATGCCACTGTAGTGACATTGTCTATTTGGAATCGAATGTAAAGTTCTCTCTTCAATAGAGGCCAGGTCTGAAGAGATCTGAAAATAGCACAGAGTTCTAAAATATTGATTGGTAGCCTCGACACCTGAGGTTCTCAAACCCATTGTGCTGTCAGAGACCCCCAGACAGCTCCCCAACCTGAAAGACTTGCATCTGTGTCATTTTTGGGGCCAAAATCAAAAGTCCAGGAAGGACGAACAAAAGAGGTCCCTTGAACAATAAGGTGATGGTTTAACCACCAAGTCAGAGAGTGTTGAATGTTGGGATTTAAGTATATCAATTGTGATATATGAGTATAATCCCTGCACCTTTGGTGCAACATGAAAAGCTGTAGAGGTCTCATATAAAAACGAGCAAAGGGATCGCGTCTGATGGTTCAGTCATGAGACCTAAAACTTTGATGCACATAGCCACTGAAGGGAATGATAGAGACTGAAGGTTTAGACAAGCTAAAACTAACTTCATTCGTCTCTTGTCTGTCAAAGAAATAGTCATGGACACTGAATCAATCTGGAAACCTAAAAAGGTGACCTTTGTCTGAGGAATCAAGAAACTCTTTTGTAAATTGATCCTCCAACAATGTCTTTGAAGAAACCACACATATTTCTTTTGTGTGAGATTCTGCTATATGAAAAGATTGAGCTAGTAAAAGATATCGTCCAAATAAGGAAACTCCGCAATACCCTGCTGTTTGATTACAGATAGAAGGGCACCGCTAACTTTTGAAAAGATTCTTGGAGCTGTCGCTAGACCAAATGGAAAAGCGACAAATTGGTAATGCTTGTCTAGAAAAGAGAATCTCTAAAACCGATAGTGGTCTGGATGAATTGGAATATGAAGATAAGCATCCTGTAAGTCTATTGAGGACATGAAATAACCTTGCTGAACAAAAGGCAAAATAGTCCTTATAGTCACCATCTTGAAAGTTGAGACTCTTACAAAATGATTTAGAGTTTTCAGATCCAAAATTGGTCTGAATGAATCATCCTTCTCTTGGACAATGAACAGATTTGAATAAAAACCGAAACCCTGTTCCTGTTGAGGAACTAGAACAATCACCACTGAAATCTCTAGATCGGAAACACACTTCAGAAAAGCCTGAGCCTTCACAGGGTTTATTGGAACATGGGAAAGAAAGAATCTTCCCATGGGAAGTCTTATTCTGAAACCTATTTGATACCCATGAGAAACAATATTCTGAATCCACTGATTTTGGATCTGCCCAAATGTCTTGAAACAATTTCAATCTGCCCCCCACCAGTTGAGCTCGTTTGAGGGCTGCACTTTCATGCAGTCTTAGGGGCTGTATTTGTTTTTTTATAAGGCTTGGATTTATTCCAATTTGTGGATGGTCTCCAATTGGAACCAGAGGCCATAGGGGAAGGAGTGTTTTTTTGTTCTTTAGTCTGATGAAAGGAACGAAACCTATTGGGATCTTTAAATTTACCCTAAGATTTCTTATCTTGGGGCTAAAAAACTCCCTTACCCCCAGTGATAGTGGAAATAATAGAATCCAACTGAGAACCAAATAAATTATTACCTTGAAAAGATAAAGATCAGCATTCCATGATTTAAAACATAAAGCTCTTTTCGATAGATTAGCTAAAGACATAGATTTAATATCAATCTTAATAATGTCAAATATAGCATCACTAATGAAATGATTAGCATGTTTAAGTAAGAGAACAATGCTAGACAAATCAGGATCCGATAACTGAGTTCTAGATTGTCCAACCAAAAAGTTGAAGAAGCAGCAACATCAGCTATGGAAATAGCAGGTCTAAGAATAAAGCCAGTTTGTAAATATGCCTTCCTAAGATTAGATTCAATCTTCCAATTTAAGGGATCCTTAAAGAAGTACTTTCTTCCATAGGAATAGTAGTACATTTAGCAAGAGTAGAAATAGCGCCATCCACCTTAGGGACTTTCTCCCAAAGCTCTAAATTGGACACAGGTAAAGGATACAATTTTTTAAACCTAAAAGAAGGATTAAAAAAAGTACCAGGCTTAGACCATTCCTTAGTAATCATATTAGAGATGGCATCTGGAATAGGAAAAACGTCAGGAGTAACCTCAGAAGTCTTAAAAGCAGAATTCAAACGTTTGCTATTCTTGTTATCAAGAGGACTAGATTCCTCAATACCCAAAGTAATTAATACTTCCTTTAACAAAGAACAAATATAACCCATCTTAAAAAGTAAGGATGATTTATCAGTTTCAGAGTCTGAAGTAGGATCCTCTGAGCCAGAGAAATCCTCATCAGCAGACAATCCTCATCAGCAGATCAACACAAACTTCATCAGATTTATGAGAAGTAAGGAGAGACCTTTTACGTTTATTTGAAGGCGGAATAGCATTCATTGCTTTCTCTATGGCTGTAGCAATATAATCTTTAATATCTACAGGAATATCATGTACATTAGACTGTGAAGGTGTAACAGTAGATGTATTTGTACTTATAGAAACATTATCAGGATCAGTTTGAGACATCAAAAAAGAAAAAAATAACATTTAAACAAAACATCCAATTTCCTCAAAATAGCAGTTTCAATAATGGGAAAAAATGCTTATGAAAAAATACTCATATGCAAAACAAAGCAAACATCATAGCCCTCTATAACAAATCAAAACAGACAGGGAAAGAGGGAGAGACTTAATATAACAAATTTTTTGGCCCCAAAAATGACACTAACAAAGATAACGCAAATGCAGAGAAAAAAACTTTTGGCGCCAAGGTTAACAGGAAATGACACAATTCGCATCATAACAGGCGTGACCGCGCAAAAAAAATTTGCTTCAACAAAGAAGCAAGAAATGGCGTGACTCACATCACAACAAACGCAACCTTTGTGGCAAGAAAAATTTGCCGCAAGAATGACACAATAAATAGAAGCATTTTACTTCATTGCGAGTCTAATTTGACCGCGAAAATTTGAAAAAAAAATCCGAAGTTACAACTAGCTGAAACCCCAAGTAAGAATTTACTAAATTCCTCCCAAAACATAATTTTCCATGCTGAAACTGTTAGACTGCAAAGGGAAATAAACATAGACCTGACTCATGGCAAATATATGCAATATATATTTAAAACTTTCAAATATAAAGTGCCAAAAATAGCTGAGAGTGTCTTAAAAATAGATACATACTTACCTGAAGACACCCATCCACATATAGCAGACAGCCAAATCAGTACTGAAACATATCAGCAGAGGTAATGGTAGAGGAATATAAAGTAGATCTGTAAAGGGAGGTGGCAGATGAATCCCCACTACCGAATTTACAGAGAGCCTTAGAATAGATTTCCCATAGGTGGAAACATGGCATCTAGGCAATACTCCCTTCACATCCCTCAGACAAACACTGTACTTTGAGAGGAATTGGGCTTCAAAATGCTTAGAAGCGCCTTTCACAGAAGAAATCAAGCACAACTTGCTTCACCATCCTCCAACGAAGGCAAAGTTCGTAAAACTAAGGTATGAGTGAGGTGGGAGGTGTATTTATAGGCATTAATAGAAAGCTTAGTTCTGTTCCTATATAGATTCCAAGTAGGACATCAACTTGAGTTTAGAGCACAGTTTAGGAGTCCAGTTATTAAAAATGGAACTGCTGAATCTCCAGCATTTAAATGTTTTTTTCACTGTAATAGCAATTCAACTGTGGACCTCTTTTTCCTCAGGAGGTAGAAACTGTTAATATAGTGCAAGATTACGAGTGGAGTGCTATTTATGGCTCCCACTCACATGTTTAATTCACTAGAAGTAAGCTTTTTGTGTGCTTTGGGTAGGCGTATTACAAGTTTAGAGTAAAATATTTTCATACAAGCGCTAACCCAACACGCACAAAGATCCAAACTTTGAATTTCATGGCCATGTTAATCCACTGGGGCTGTTATCTGAAGCAGTCAAGCTGCTTATTCCACGTGAGCCTTCATAAGACAGCTGCTCCTTAACTCGTCTGCCACCTCTGAGGCGGCGGACAGCAATAATCCCAATCACATTCAATCGGGATGATTGACACACCCTGCTAGTGGCCATGAATGTGCAGGGGGCGGTATTGCACAAGCATTTCACACAAAATGCTTGTGCACTGATAAATGCCGACAGCGGATCATGTCCGCCCGACAGTTGATAAATTCGCCCCATAGACTTCAAAGGAACACGAAAAGTCTAAATAAAATGAATACCCTTATTCATGCGCAAACCCGATTGTGGTTTCTCAAGGGCACTATACTAACATGAAATATTAATATTTTACATTTCAATGTTCTTCACATAGAAGAATATGTTCTATTTATTCTTAAATATATATATATATATATTATTTTTTTTTTGGTTGTATGTATAATTATATATACAGTATAGGTATAGATATATATAGATATATTGGGATATCTATTTAAGAATTTTTAGAACAATTGTGAGGACAATTTAGACACTTTATTAAACATAAATATTGAATAAATATGATTTTACATGTTTTCAACTACTTGACTGCAAAGGGCTCCAATGCACTATATATATATATATATATATATATATATATATATATATATATATATATATATATATGTGTGTGTATGTATGTATTTATTTATATATATGTCTTTAAATGTATACATATGTATGTATGTGTTTATGTCTGTAAATACATATATAAATACATATACATATATATATATATATATATAATATATATATATATATATATATATATATATATATATATATATATATATATATAGCTCTGTAACTGGAAGCACTCAAAGGACTTCTCTTTAGTGGGTCAAACAAAAAGTGTTTATTTACGTTTCGGGGTTCACACAGACCCCTTCAACAGAATCATTCTGATGTAACAGAGGGTATGCCAGAGCTGAAATTATTAAGACACAAGAGAGGCTGTGTATGGATGGCCCGAAAAAACAGAGCAAAACCAAACGTGAACAGCTTAACCTGGTTACCACCTACACACCTGGTAATGAAAAGTTGACAGGAGCAGTGCGTAAACACTGGCCGGTCATGGAGACTGATCCCACACTACCTTTTCGGAACATGCCACCTCCGAGATTGGTCTATCGCAGAGCCAAAAACCTCAGGGACCACCTAGTAAAATCGGATCCTGTTAAACACTACCATAAGGAATCATGGCTTAAAACCTCCAAAATGGGTTGTTTCCCCTGTGGCAATTGCACTACATGCAATAGCATGACTCGGGGTAATTCGTTCCAGCACCCACATTCGAACAAGTGGTACAAGATAAACCATCGCTTGAGTTGCATGAGTAACTATGTAATATACATATTGATTTGCCCTTGTTCCAGTGTATATGTGGGTAAGACGATTACCCCCTTCCGTGATAGGATGGCGAACCATCGGTGTGCAATTCGTGCTGCATTGAAATCTGGCGAATCAGATCAGCCAGTGGCACGCCACTGCGTGGCTTTGAAACACTCTGTGTCAAGTATCAGGTCCATGTTGATTGACCACGTTCCCCCCATGCCAAGAGGGGGTAATAGGGCCAATAGACTGCTCCAGCTAGAAAGCAGATGGATTCACAGGTTGGACACGTTGGCCCTAAAGGCCTCAACACCTCACTGGACTTTAGTCCATTCTATTAATACCACACTGAAGAGTCATTGTCCTGGACATACCTAAATGATAGCTCACTATTCACTAAAAAGTTTCTATCTGTACCCCAGGGTGGCACGATGTTACAATATATATGCAATTGTTCATATATTTATATGATTAAGTTTCTTAATACATCTACTAATGTCTTGCACCAGGGGTTACAAATTTAATAGTGACAAATTTCATAGTAACAGTTTTCACTTGTCTTCATCTGCATGATGTATTGTAATGGCAAGGTTCTATGTTTTTCTTGTGCTGATGCCTTTTACTGTCTATTTTGGCACTTAGTGCCTATTCTCTAAGGATGGCCCTTTGATTGACCTTCTTTTTTTTTTCTGAGTTAGACAGTTTTTCGCATATAGCAATCACACATTAGATCTAATCATCTATCAGATTATGTTCTATTATGCCATCTAATAACATGTTTCTAATATTATCAATGGTTCTGTTTATAACCGCTATGTCCAAACGTTAAACACGCTATACATATTGTGGATTGTTTGGTTACTGTTAGCAACAAGTATATACAGACGTCCCTGACAGTAACCTGTATGCGTGATTAAGTCACTCCCCACTCTGACGCGTGTGGCTATCCGACGTCGCTATGGCAACGCCGTGCCATGCGTCATCACGCTGGGCACGCAGCGTGCGTACGTGATGTCATTGCCATGAATGGGAAGACGCGAGTGGCGGCATGGCGGTAATAGCTTGCTCACATCTTTAAAAGGGGTATGTTTTTTAATTGTGTGTCATATTGATTTTAAGTGTGCTGCATATTCTTATGGTTACATGCTGACATTTGACAAAGGCACATACTGGTGCCGAAACGTTATGTCATTTTAATGATTTCTAAATAAAATTGTTATATTTTATCAAGACCAGTGAGTGCCTGCATTCTGTGGACGTTTTGGATTATTTACAGCAGAGCACCGTGGCACTTAACGAGTGGTGAGATTGTGCTTTCCCTCTAAGGAACTATATATATATATATATATATATATATATATATTTTTTTTTTTTTATTTTTTTTTTGGTTGTATATATAATTATATATACAGTATAGGTATAGATATATATACAGATATATTGGGATATCTAATTAAGAATTTTTAGAACAATTGTGAGGACAATTTAGACACTTTATTAAACATGAATATTGAATAAATATGATTTTACATGTTTTCAACTACTTGACTGCAAAGGGCTCCAATGCACTATATATATATATATATATATATATATATATATATATATATATATATATTTATATATATGTGTGTGTATGTATGAATTTATTTATATATATGTCTTTAAATGTATACATATGTATGTATGTGTTTATGTGTGTATTTATGTCCGTAAATACATATATAAATACATATACATATATATATATATATATATATATATATCTGTAATTGGAAGCACTCACAGGACTTCTCTTTAGTGGGTCAAACAAAAAGTGTTTATTTACGTTTCGGGGTTCACACAGATAAAACACTTTTTGTTTGACCCACTAAAGAGAAGTCCTGTGAGTGCTTCCAGTTACAGAGCTATACTTGTTCATCTTAGCACCCAGGCTGTTGACCCAGGTGGACGGATTTACTTACAGGGTTATATTAACAGCGAGCCATGGTATCCAGATAAATCAATAAAGCATATGCATAGTCAGTGGGCAAATTTTGGAAGTAAAAGTAAAACATCCTATCACTATGCAAACAGATATTGATGATATGGCCAATGTATGTTCTTGCCTAAATCAGGAAACCTTGCCATATAGGGTAAGGTATCATGCACAGTCCGAGGAAGGACCATTGCTGGTTACACAGATACTATAGGAAACAGTGCCAGTCGTTGGACATATTAAGTCCCCTCGGGTATAGGGTGTCAAGTTTGTGTATCCACTTGGTCTCCCTCTGCAGGAGTATTCTATCCCGATTACCCCCCCGCCGTAGCGGTGGGACGTGGTCAATGACGATAAAACGTATGTCTGTTACTTTATGCTTGGCCTGTAGGAAGTGTCTAGCCACTGGTTGGTCTGCTGTTCCCTTATCCAAAGCAGTACCAATTGCTGAACGGTGATTTGCCATTCTTATCCATGCGTTGTCAGATGTTTTACCAACGTAATATTTTCCACAACAGCAGCTTAGAAGGTATACAACGTGACTTGTTGTGCATGTGATAAAGTGCCTTATGGTGTACTTCTGTGTGGTATGTGGGTGTCGAAACACCTTGCAGGGGATCATGCCACTGCAGGTGGTGCACCCCAGGCATCTGAAGCAACCTGTTTTAGTGGATTTTAGCCACTTCTTTGTGTAGCTTTGCTCGGGGTCCGTCTGCATCAATAGATCCCTGAGGCTTCTGCCACGTCTGTATCCCATGATTGGTGGGTCCAAGTGTCTATAGGGGAGCGTTTGGTCGGTGCCAAGGATTTCCCATCTGTTTTTGATAGAATCAGCCAAGACCTTTTTCCCTTTGTTATAGGTGGTTGTAAAAACCATTCTTAGTTTCTTGTCAGCAGGGTTTGTTCGTTCGTTTTCAGACATTAATTCTTGTCTTACTTCCTCTAACAGTTCAGGTGAGTAGCCCCTCTGCAGGAATTTGTTGGACATTTCATCCATTTGGGTTAACCTGTTGGTTGCCTCAGTATTGTTCCTCATTACCCTGATCATTTGGGATTTCACAATAGCCCTCCTGGTATGTGGCGGGTGGTTACTTGTTGCCTCAAGTAAAGAATTCCGATCTGTGGGTTTTGTGTATAAAGTTGTAGATAGTTTCCCTTCCTTCTTGTAGATTCTTAGATCCAGAAAATCTATCTGGTCTAGGTCAAATTTTAGTTCGAACTTGATGGGACAAGTTAGAGCATTAAGTTTAGTTACCCATTCAGTGAGTAAATCAACAGGGCCACACCATATTAGGAAGACATCGTTGATGTACCGTCTGTAGTGTTTAACCATTTCATGGTTATATACCTTCATGGTGTCCCTTTCATACTGCTCCATGTAGAGATTTGCGTAGGACGGGGCTATGTTAGATCCCATCGCCGTTCCGGTTAATTGCTGGTAGAAGATGTTCTCAAAACGAAAATAGTTAAGTTTCAAACACTTGTCAAGAATGTCAAGAATAAAGGTCATTGGAGGGCCCACATAGGGGTATCTGTCAAGTGCTGTAGAAATAGCATCTATTCCCTCGTTGTGCGGGATCACTGTGTATAGACTCCTCACGTCCATTGTCACAAGTATGTCCTCACTTGTGATACCTTCCACAGAATTCAGAATCCTAATGAGGTCACCAGAGTCTTTAATGTAGGAATCCATAGATCTCACAATAGGTTGCAGGATGGTGTCCACATACTGGGCCAAAGGTTGTAGCAGCGAGCCCCTGCCAGGGGGATTAAGCTGATCCTTATGGATTTTAGGCAGAGTATACAGTATAGGGTGAATGGGGTGAGTGCAACTCAGGAAGTCAAACTCATCTTGGTCAATCCATTTCTGTTGTACAGCATTTGTAAGTGTCACATCAATTTCTTTCTTGAATGTTGTAGTGGGGTCCCAGGTGAGTTTTTTGTAAGTCAAGTTGTCCCTTAGTTGTCGCAGGACTTCAGTGCGATATTGGGCGTAATCCATAATGACAATGGACTACCCTTGTCGGCCGGACGTATGACAATGTCAGCATCAGAGGCTAGAGATTTTATAGCCACTCTCTCTGCCTTTGTGAGGTTTGGGCAATGTTTGTCCATTTTAGGATTGTCTGAATCATTTGAGATGAGCCTGGTGAAGGTTTTAATGCTTGTTCCACATGTATTTGGCTCAAATTTGCTTTTAGGTTTAAATCTTTTAATCTCTGGGGTGCTGTTTGAGTCCCTAAAATGTTCCTTGAGCTTTAGATTCCTCTGAAATCTGTGTATGTCCAGAAAAGTGTCAAAGTCATCATTGCTGAAGGTTGGAATAAATGTGAGGCCTTTATTGAGAAGGTTAATCTCTCCTTCTGTGAGTGTCCTGTTGCTGATATTAAAAACAATGTCTGGGTTCATTACCTTGGTAGTAATGGAGGTCTTCTTGCCACAATAGTTCCCCCTCCTCGGGTGCGTCCTCGGCCTCGTGTGTTGGCTGATCTTGTTGTAACCCCTAAAAAATGGGTATTGGATGTGGTGGGTGCTTGATCCAGCTGTCTTTGTTCTTGGTAGCCAGCTTCGTTATCGGATCCTGAACTACTGTCCACTGTGTTTAGGAACCTAGAGCGATATTGCCTTTGGCGTCATGGTCTTTGTGGGCCTCTCTGTTGGTTGCTACCATATAGCCAGGAATATATCCTCTTGTCTTTGTAGTCATTGTCCACCGTGATTATTTTCTGATTTTTAAATGCCATAAGCTCCTTCTTATAGTCGTTTACTTGTTTACTGAGTTTCTCCATCCAAGCCTCACTGGAGTCATCCCTCAGGATATTTAGTTTGTTATTGTTAAATTCAGTCAGCTCCTCTCTCACAGTTGCTAGGATGTTAGTACATTCCTCAATGACCAGAAGGATTAGGTCCATTGAGCACTTGTTCAAGATTTGACACCAGCGTAGGCAAAAACTTTTGTTGTTTCTACCAATGGTAGGCTGATTTCTGACTCTGAAACCTCTTGGTATTTTGTTGTTTTTATAGTACTTAGAGAGGTACACAGTATGTAGTTCAAGATCTGTTTCCCTTTTCTTAAGTCTAATAAGGGTATTGTATATCGTAAGTGGTGTATCTGTTTGTGCATCCTCAGATGTAAAGGCAAAGGTTTTAGTAGTATATTCTTCCTCCTGTGTGGCAGAGTCTGTTGTGCCCTCCGCCATGTTCCTGGATAAGTCTTTAATCACAGTATCAAACGGTAGTTGTTTGGTAGAATTCCAGTAAGCAGAGTTTGGAGAAGTGATCACCCGTGTGCAGGTAGTTTTAGGCCCAAAATGTGGCCCACAATATGAACAAAAAAGGCCCCAGCAGACTCTGGTGACCTCATTAGGATTCTGAATTCTGTGGAAGGTATCACAAGTGAGGACATACTTGTGACAATGGACGTGAGGAGTCTATACACAGTGATCCTGCACAACGAGGGAATAGATGCTATTTCTACAGCACTTGACAGATACCCCTATGTGGGCCCTCCAATGACCTTTATTCTTGACATTCTTGACAAGTGTTTGAAACTTAACTATTTTCGTTTTGAGAACATCTTCTACCAGCAATTAACCGAAACGGCGATGGGATCTAACGTAGCCCCGTCCTACGCGAATCTCTACATGGAGCAGTATGAAAGGGACACCATGAAGGTATATAACCATGAAATGGTTAAACACTACAGACGGTACATCGACGATGTCTTCCTAATATGGTGTGGCCCTGTTGATTTACTCACTGAATGGGTAACTAAACTTAATGCTCTAACTTGTCCCATCAAGTTCGAACTAAAATTTGACCTAGACCAGATAGATTTTCTGGATCTAAGAATCTACAAGAAGGAAGGGAAACTATCTACAACTTTATACACAAAACCCACAGATCGGAATTCTTTACTTGAGGCAACAAGTAACCACCCGCCACATACCAGGAGGGCTATTGTGAAATCCCAAATGATCAGGGTAATGAGGAACAATACTGAGGCAACCAACAGGTTAACCCAAATGGATGAAATGTCCAACAAATTCCTGCAGAGGGGCTACTCACCTGAACTGTTAGAGGAAGTAAGACACGAATTAATGTCTGAAAACGAACGAACAAACCCTGCTGACAAGAAACCAAGAATGGTTTTTACAACCACCTATAACAAAGGGAAAAAGGTCTTGGCTGATTCTATCAAAAACAGATGGGAAATCCTTGGCACCGACCAAACGCTCCCCTTTAGACACTTGGACTCACCAATCATGGGATACAGATGTGGCAGAAGCCTCAGGGATCTATTGATGCAGACGGACCCCGAGCAAAGCTACACAAAGAAGTGGCTAAAATCCACTAAAACAGGTTGCTTCAGATGCCTGGGGTGCACCACCTGCAGTGGCATGATCCCCTGCAAGGTGTTTCGACACCCACATACCACACAGAAGTACACCATAAGGCACTTTATCACATGCACAACAAGTCACGTTGTATACCTTCTAAGCTGCTGTTGTGGAAAATATTACGTTGGTAAAACATCTGACAACGCACGGATAAGAATGGCAAATCACCGTTCAGCAATTCGTACTGCTTTGGATAAGGGAACAGCAGACCAACCAGTGGCTAGACACTTCCTACAGGCAGAGCATAAGGTAACAGACATACGTTTTATCCTCATTGACCACGTCCCACCGCTACGGCGGGGGGGGGTAATCAGGATAGAATACTCCTGCAGAGGGAGACCAAGTGGATACACAGACTTGACACCCTATACCCGAGGGGACTTAATATGTCCAACGACTGGCACTGTTTCCTATAATATCTGTGTAACCAGCAATGGTCCTTCCTCGGACTGTGCATGATACCTTACCCTATATGGCAAGGTTTCCTGATTTAGGCAAGAACATACATTGGCCATATCATCAATATCTGTTTGGATAGTGATAGGATGTTTTACTTTTACTTCCAAAATTTGCCCACTGACTATGCATATGCTTTATTGATTTATCTGGATACCATGGCTCGCTGTTAATATAACCCTGATTTTATCTTTTGCATATAACCACACTTGATTGCCAATTGTAACAGGGGATCTATGATTGTAACACTGAGATCCCACTGTAAGAGTAACATGTTACTCAGGCACAAGACTCTGGCATATGTTTTACCAGTATAGGATTTTTGGTTGTTTATTTTGTATCATGATTAGCTCTAGCACCAACATTCTGGTAGACTATGCTCTCTTTAAGTACATTTACTAACCCTATACCTATACTGTTTCGTACATATATGGCTCTCTGGATAGATATGGCACTCATAACATACATTAGAACATTTTGGGCAGACTAAGGCTCTCAGATCCATACAACTATCTGCAAGTCTGACGGCTTCTCTTAGCCTTTTTGGGATATGATAGAAGTATACAAGCAATATAGAAGCATGTTATGCTGTTGTTTTTGTGATATATACTCAGATGGTTAGACAATTCGCCCCTTTCCTACAAGTATAGGTATGTACAATCATTTGTTGGCTTGCCCCAGCAGTTGCGGCTAACATCGGTTAGCTGTCATCTATGTTTTCTGACTGCTTGATACACACCCCCCTGATGATGTCAGACGGCTATGCAAATTAGCCATGCTTGCTGACACCGTTGACACAGACGCGGGACTGTGTTGATCCGCGCCTGTTTTTGAAACTTCTAACTGACATATCTTGTCTCCAGCTCCCTCTCTGCAACACGCTGCAACCACTTTGACAGTATCTATCACATCTCATGCCAAGTAAGTTACCTGAACTAGAGACAGTGCTGGCTGGTAGAGATATATATATTTTTTCCCCTTTGAGATATAAATAGCGATCTTACGTTGCTGACTCTTTGTATGTATTGCAATCACACTGCTTTGAAATTATCTATATTACCCCTTAGGCTCAGTAGTCGGTGATGGTGTGATGACACCCTCTTTCTCTCTAAGATTAGTCTATGGATGCTATACGATATACCTACTGATGTTCAACAATTGACACACACATCTACATGCTTGCCTAAATCTTGACATACGTGTTTTTCTGGCTATGAGCCCTTTTTCTCTACTTGTCCTTTTTCTCTACTTGTCCTTTGTTTACTGAGAAGTATGTTTTACTGAGAGATACTGATGCACTAATGTTTAAATGCTGATATACTGCCTAGGTCCTGCAACTATCTTTTATTGAGCCCTTTTTCTCTACTTGTCCTTGTTCTCTACTTGTCCTTTGTTTACTGAGAAGTATGTTTTACTGAGAGATACTGATGCACTAATGTTTAAATGCTGATATACTGCCTAGGTCCTGCAACTATCTTTTATTGAGCCCTTTTTCTCTACTTGTCCTTGTTCTCTACTTGTCCTTTGTTTACTGAGAAGTATGTTTTACTGAGAGATACTGATGCACTAATGTTTAAATGCTGATATACTGCCTAGGTCCTGCAACTATCTTCTATTGAGCCCTTTTTCTCTATTTGTCCTTGTTCTCTACTTGTCCTTTGTTTACTGAGAAGTATGTTTTACTGAGAGATACTGATACACTAATGTTTAAATGCTGATATACTGCCTAGGTCCTGCAACTATCTTTTATTGAGCGCTGTTTCCTATAGACTGCCTTTATCGATGTTAAGTTGTTTCTTTGTGGTAGCTATTTCAGTAGGTCACACATCACATTGTAGGGGGACATTTTATTTCTTTGTGTGCACCTTGAGTGTTTTAGGTGCTACTCATATGTCATGTCATTTATTGTTTGAGAATAGTTTTAAGATACACTTATATGGTTTGCACAATTATACTGTTTTTAACTATCACATTAGTAAAGGTAGGAATAATGTTAATTAGGTGATTCACCTGTTGTCATGTTTACATAGGTTTTGGCGCAATTTCACTAATTGTTTGATGGGAGGGGCTATGTTGCTTTATATTGCACACTGTTCATTTGCACTGTTGCCTGGTCTGAGGAAGGGGTCTGCGTACCCCGAAACGTCACCTTAATAAAATTTTTTATTTTATATACCAAATCCAGTGAGTGCAGTCCTCTTCTATAATGGATTATATATATATATATATATATATATATATATATATATATATATATATATATATATATATAGGCATGTATATGCATGTATCTCTATGTTAAACACTTAAGACTTCATATCTTTGAGCTCTTATAAATATTTAATGCAATTTTCTTTAAATAATTTAATCAGTCAGTGTTATTATGAGTGTAAATATATTTTGATGTGTTTTGTACAACTTTTTCGACTCTTGTAACAGACAACCAAAGCTCTAAAGTTGTGATATCCCAATGTGAGTTATATTCAATTGAGCTCAAGCAAACTTATTTACTTTCAACTTGTAATACGCATGCTACTTCTACTACTACTTCGTATGCAACAGTTAGTGCGCCACTTGTAATCTAGTCCATAACATTTGCTTTGATATATTGTTGGCTAAAAATATAATCCAAGGTTATGACTGTTGTGCAAACTTTGTAAGCTTTTAAATGAATATTTTTTTTTTAATTATTACTATTATTATAATTATGAAGACAGGGATCAAAATGGAACTGTAAAGGTAGAACTTTTGATGATCTTTTTGTCTTCTTTCAACCCAATCTACTTTATTACTTTTTTGTCATGTATGGTAGGGATGGGCGAAGGTGTAAATTTCTGACTTTGAATGTTAGAATGAATGTTATTACCGAGAAATTCAAATTACAAATCCGAATGTTGATACGAACGAATATTCTTAAAAATTCTATAATTGAATGCTATTTACAGCTTTCGAATGTCACTTTCGAATTTGAATGCTTATAATTAGATCGAATGTCCACATTCGAAATTTCGAATTTAACATTTTATTTAACAAATACTATTCAGAAGTTCAATAGTTCATGTGGTAGGGAATCTAGTAAATTGATACATAATAGATTCAAATATATTAATTTGAATGTTTCTATTTCGATCGAATATTGCATAATTAGAATATT
This sequence comes from Bombina bombina, assembly GCF_027579735.1. Taxonomy (NCBI): domain Eukaryota; kingdom Metazoa; phylum Chordata; class Amphibia; order Anura; family Bombinatoridae; genus Bombina; species Bombina bombina. Next base: position 309,516,773 of record NC_069504.1, on the reverse strand, counting down.
ACATTTAAAGAAAGTATTAGAAATACTATTATAAACATATAAATTTGAATTTTTCGAATTCAAATATTGCATAATTCGAATATTACATTTAAATAAAGCATTATAGAAATACTATTACAAATATATAAATTCCAACTTTTCTAATCAAATATTGCATAATTAGAATATTACATTTAAATAAAGCATTATAGAAATACTATTACAAATATATAAATTCCAATTTTTCTAATAAAATATTGCATAATTAGAATATTACATTTAAATAAGGCATTATAGAAATACTATTACAAATATATAAATTCAAATTTTTCGAATTCGAATATTGCATAATTTGAATACTACATTTAAAGAAAGCATTAGAAATACCATTACAAATATATAAATTAAAAAAAATTTTGAATGTAATCGTAAAATTTGAAACTGAACATTCGAAAATCGAATGTTAGAATGTTATGGTAACATTCAAAATTCGATTTGAATGAACGAATGTGTTAACATTCGCCCATCCCTAGTATGTATGCCCCTACCAATCAATTAGCTTTCATACATAGGTATACATTTTTAAAATATATACTTATTTCTCATTTTAATTTCAATTTAAAAAAGTTTACCTAAAGGGACAGTCTACATTAAAATTGTTATTGTTTAAAAAAAAAAATAGAAAATGCCTTTACTACCCATTCCCCAACTTTGCACAACCAACATTGTTTGATTAAAATACTTTATAGCATTTAAACCTCTAAATGTGTGCCTGTTTCAAAGGCTCTATTGACAGCCTCTTAGTCTCATGCTTTTGTGTTTGCTTTTCACAACTGGAGACTACTAGTTCATGGGGGCCATATAGATAACAATGTGTTCACGCCCGAGAAGTTATTTAAGATTTAGTACAACACAGTACTAACTGCAAGTCAATAGATAATAAATACAAAGTCATGTGATCAGGGGGCTGTCAGAAGATGCTTAGATACAAGGTAATCACAGAGGTAAAAAGTATATTACTATAACTGTGTTGGTCAAGCAAAACTGGGGAATGGGTAAAAAAGGGATTATCTATCTTTTAATACAATAACAATTCTATGGTAGACTGTCCCTTTAACAATATTTTATAAATGGTATTATCAATATTCCTGTAGGCTTAATACTATAATAAGTAATACTCTAAACTCTGATATGTGTGATTATATAGCCATTAACCACTATACATTTCTTCTGCTCATAGTAGTAAGGTATTATTATTATCAGTTATTTGTAGTGATGTCGCGAACCTTAAAATTTCGGTTCGCGAACGGCGGACTCGAACTTCCGCGACTGTTCTCAAACCGGCGAACCGCCATTGACTTCAATAGGCAGGCGAACTTTAAAACCCACAAGGACTCTTTCTGGCCACAATAGTGATGGAAAAATTGTTTCAAGGAGACTAACACCTGGACTGTGGCATGCCGGAGGGGGATCCATGGCAAAACTCCCAAGGAAAATTACATAGTTGATGAAGAGTCTGGTTTTAACCCATAAAGGGCCTTAATCACCTAATATTCCTATTTATTTTTGAATAACATGCTTTAAAACATCAGGTATGATGTTGTATAGATCAGGTAGTGTAAGGGTTACGCCCGCTTCACAGTGACAGACCAAACTCCCCGTGTAACGCACCGCAAACAACTGCAAACAGTCCATTTGCACAACCACGAGTTAGATAGATTTGATAGTTAGATACATAGATTACATAGATCAATAGATGCAATATACATATGATAGATACAAATTACATAGATCAATAGATGCAATATACATTTGATAGATACGAATTACATAGATCAATCGATGCAATATACATTTGATAGATACGAATTACATAGATCAATAGATGCAATTTATATTTGATAGATACGATTGATAGTTAGATAGATTTGATAGATAAATAGATAGATTTGATAGATATATGATTTCCCTGACAGAGTATAACAATAAGACATGCGGTCTGGGACCCGTGGTGTGTTAAGTAGTATTATTCTTAGCAGTTTACTACCTGTTACTCCCCCTATCGGGGGAGGTCTATATGTCAAACGAAAACAGTAGGAGCACCAAAAAGCGAGTGAAAAAACAAAATTTATTTACAGTTATTTAAACAGAAGGGTTAATTAACCCCAGGGTAAGAGTGTGAAAACAGAAAACAATATTCAGAGAACAAAAACGGCTGACCGGTTTCGGCGTCTGCCTTAATCCTAGCCAATATTGTTTTCTGTTTTCACACTCTTACCCTGGGGTTAATTAACCCTTCTGTTTAAATAACTGTAAATAAATTTTGTTTTTTCACTCGCTTTTTGGTGCTCCTACTGTTTTCATTTGAGAGATTTTGTGGCCATTGTGAGCACACACAGCGAGTTGAAAACACTTTTTAAATCCCCTATTGCGGAGGCTTGGCAATTCCCAGCTTGGACACTCACCAGTAGCAAAGAGGAGTATCACAACATTATCAACAGCACCTCAAAGACACATGGGACAGATCAACCTGAAACAGGACTGTGGTGAGTCTGTTTATGATACATATATATGTGATACCATTTGAACAGCATTGGAGAGTTCTATACATATATTGAAGACATCTTTATTCCTATCTTGCTATTGTCAGGGGACATTGGGGTGGACCCATGGACATAGCAAGACCATGAACTTTTGTCTGTATAACCAGGCTAGTTATGTAATGTGATTCATTATTAAATCCGCATATGATATTTTACACCACGTACACACCCAACCACAGCACCCCTTCTTTTCTCTGGAGGTCTATATGGCCTGCATTTTTGGAACAGGGAGATGGAAGAAGATGATTGGTCTGTCCTCCTACTTCAAATTTGGCCTAAACACAAGTGGCTGTCTCAAATCAGTCCGGCCACGAGATAGATAGATTTGATAGATAGATAGATATACATAGATTGATAGTTAGATAGAATCGATAGAAGATAAATAGATTGATTTGATAGATATATAATTACCCTGACAAAGTATAATAATAAAACATGCGGTCTGGGACCCATGGTAACTAGGTTGTGTTAAGTAGCACTATTCTTAGCACTTTAATCCCTTTTACTCCCCCTATTGGGGGAGGTCTATATGGCCTGCATGATTACCCTGACAAAGTATAACAACAAAACATGTGGTCTGGGACCCATGGTAACTAGGTTGTGTTAAGTAGTACTATTCTTAGCACTTTAATCCCTGTAACTCCCCCTATCGGGGGAGGTCTATATAGCCTGCATGATTACCCTGACAAAGTATAACAACAAGACATGCGGTCTGGGACCCATGGTAACTAGGTTGTGTTTATATTAGTACTATTCTTAGCCCTTTAATCCATGTTACTCCCCCTATCTGGGTAGGTCTATATGGCCTGCATGATTACCCTGACAAAGTATAACAACATGACATGCGGTCTGGTACCCATGATAACTAGGTTGTGTTAAGTAGTACTATTCTTAGCACTTTAATACTTGTTACTCCCCCTATTTGGGGAGGTCTATATGGCCTGCATGGTTACCCTGACAAAGTATCACAACAAGACATGCGGTCTGGGACCCATGGTAACTAGGTTGTGTTAAATAGTACTATTCTTTGCACTTTAATACGTGTTACTCCCCCTATCGGGGGAGGTCTATATGGCCTGCCCGATTACCCTGACAAAATATAACAACAAGAGATGTGGTCTGGGACACATGGTAAGGTAACTTCCTTTTGCACAATAGAGTACAGGTATGGCATCGATTTTAGGAACCCAGAGATAATTTTTAGGAACCGGGAGATGGAAGAAAAATGCTTGGACACCCATTACAGGTCGTTCTCCTTCAGCCTTTTTATACGAGGGTCCAGGACCCTCAACAGAAACAACAGCATGAAACACCACATATGCCATCCTTTTGAACAATCCAGTACAGGTATGGCATAAATTTTAGGAACCCGGAGATAATTTTTAGGAACCGGGAGATGGAAAAAGATGCTTGGACACCCAGTACAGGTCGTTCTCCTTCAGCCTTTTTATACGAGGGTCCAGGACCCTCAACAGAAGAAAACAGCATGAAACACCACATATGCCATCCTTTTGAACAATCCAGTACAAGTATGGCATCAATTTTAGGAACCCGGAGATAATTTTTAGGAACCGGGAGATGGAAAAAGATGCTTGGACACCCAGTACAGGTCGTTCTTCTTCAGCCTTTTTATACGAGGATCCAGGACCCTCAACAGAAACAACAGAATGAAACACCACATATGCCATCCTTTTGAACAATCCAGTACAGGTATGGCATCGATTTTAGGAACCCGGAGATAATTTTTAGGAACCGGGAGATGGAAAAAGATGCTTGGACACCCAGTACAGGTCGTTCTCCTTCAGCCTTTTTATATGAGGGTCCCGGACCATCAACAGAAACAACAGCATGAAACACCACATATGCCATCCTTTTGAACAATCCAGAAAAGGTATGGCATCGATTTTAGGAACCCGGAGATAATTTTTAGGAACCGGGAGATGGAAAAAGATGCTTGGACACTCAGTACAGGTCGTTCTCCTTCAGACTTTTTATACGAGGGTCCAGGACCCTCAACAGAAACAACAGAATGAAACACCACATATGCCATCCTTTTGACCAATCCAGTACAGGTATGGCATCGATTTTAGGAACCCAGAGATAATTTTTAGGAACAGGGAGATGGAAAAAGATGCTTGGACACCCAGTACAGGTCGTTCTCCTTCAACCTTTTTATACGAGGGTCCCGGACCGTCAACAGAAACAACAGCATGAAACACCATATATGCCTTCCTTTTGAACAATCCAGTACAGGTATGGCATCGATTTTAGGAACCCAGAGATAATTTTTAGGAACCGGGAGATGGAAAAAGATGCTTGGACACCCAGTACAGTTCGTTCTCCTTCAGCCTTTTTATACGAGGGTCCAGGACCCTCAACAGAAACAACAGCATGAAACACCACATATGCCATCCTTTTGAACAATCGAGTACAGGTATGGCATCGATTTTAGGAACTCGGAGATCATTTTTAGGAACCGGGAGATGGAAAAAGATGCTTGGACACCCAGTACAGGTTGTTCTCCTTCAGCCTTTTTATACTAGGGTCCAGGACCCTCAACAGAAACAACAGAATGAAACACCACATATTCCATCCTTTTGAACAATCCAGTACAGGTATGGCATCGATTTTAGGAACCAGGAGATAATTTTTAGGAACCGGGAGATGGAAAAAGATGCTTGGACACCCAGTACAGGTTGTTCTCCTTCAGCCTTTTTATACGAGGGTCCCGGACCGTCAACAGAAACAACAGCATGAAACACCATATATGCCTTCCTTTTGAACAATCCAGTACAGGTATGGCATCGATTTTAGGAACCCGGAGATAATTTTTAGGGACCGGGAGATGGAAAAAGATGCTTTGACACCCAGTACAGTTCGTTCTCCTTCAGCCTTTTTATACGAGGGTCCAGGACCCTCAAAAAAAACAACAGCATGAAACACCACATATGCCATCCTTTTGAACAATCGAGTACAGGTATGGCATCGATTTTAGGAACCCGGAGATAATTTTTATGAACCGGGAGATGGAAAAAGATGCTTGGACACCCAGTACAGGTCGTTCTCCTACAGCCTTTTTATACAAGGGTCCCGGACCATCAACAGAAACAACAGCATGAAACACCACATATGCCATCCTTTTGAACAATCCAGTACAGGTATGGCATAAATTTTAGGCACCCGGAGATAATTTTTAGGAACCATGAGATGGTTAAAGATGCTTGGACACCCAGTACAGGTTGTTCTCCTTCAGCCTTTTTATATGACCGTCAACAGAAACAACAGCATGAAACACCATATATGCCTTCCTTTTGAACAATCCAGTACAGGTATGGCATCGATTTTAGGAACCCGGAGATAATTTTTAGGAACCAGGAGATGGAAAAAGATGCTTGGACACCCAGTACAGGTCGTTCTCCCTCAGCCTTTTTATACGAGGGTCCAGGACCCTCAACAGAAACAACAGAATGAAACACCACATATGCCATCCTTTTGAACAATCCAGTACAGGTATGGCATCGATTTTAGGAACCCAGAGATAATTTTTAGGAACCGGGAGATGGAAAAAGATGCTTGGACACCCAGTACAGCTCGTTCTCCTTCAGCCTTTTTATACGAGGGTCCCAGACCCTCAACAGAAACAACAGCATGAAACACCACATATGCCATCCTTTTGAACAATCGAGTATAGGTATGGCATCAATTTTAGGAACCCAGAGATAATTTTTAGGAACCGGGAGATGGAAAAAGATGCTTGGACACCCAGTACAGGTCGTTCACCTTCAGCCTTTTTATACGAGGGTCCAGGACCCTCAACAGAAACAACAGAATGAAACACCACATATGCCATCCTTTTGAACAATCCAGTACAGGTATGGCATCAATTTTAGGAACCCAGAGATAATTTTTAGGAACCGGGAGATGGAAAAAGATGCTTGGACACCCAGTACAGGTCGTTCTCCTTCAGCCTTTTTATACGAGGGTCCCGGACCGTCAACAGAAACAACAGCATGAAACACCACATATGCCATCCTTTTGAACAGTCGAGTACAGGTATGGCATCGATTTTAGGAACCCGGAGATAATTTTTAGGAACCGGGAGATGGAAAAAGATGCTTGGACACCCAGTACAGGTCGTTCTCCTTCAGCCTTTTTTTTTTTTTTTTTTTTTAAGTTTCAAAAGTTTATTGAAATTCAAGCTTTTACATAAAGATAAACATACAAAATAAAATCAATTACATTCGTGAGTCATTTTGCGTCTTACTTTTGTGGGGGTATAGAAAGAGGGGATGGAGGGGGGGAGGAAAGGGAAATTCAAGTATTGTTACAATAAACATCAACGTTGAGAGAAGAAGTCGTTGTACAATAAGGTATACCTTCCAGGCCTGCATGTTTCTCTAGCATTGCTAAGGGTTTACCTGAGATTTTTTCTTTTCTAGGGCTTGTTAAGTTACTTAGAATAGGAGTGTATGTAAGTTTCCCATACAAAAAGCATCTGAGCATATAAGTCTGTGTTTTTATTTTTCATATAAAAATATTCTTCCAGAGATATAGTGCGATAGCACTCTGAGAGCCAGTGTGCCAGGGAGGGGATCTTATCTGACTTCCAATTCCTTGCAATCAGAATTTTAAAACTGTTGCTCAGGATATGAAATAATTTTTTTAGTGGAGTAGAGAGTTTTCTCGGGGTCTTGTTAAAGAGCCATAAGCAATGATCTAAGGGAGTGGGTATTCCTAGTATTTTACTAGACTCCTGAGCTACTTCGTTCCAGATAGGTATTAATTTACTGCATTGCCACCATATGTGGGACATGTGGCACTCCCCAGATCCACATCTCCAGCATTGAGCTGATTTGAGTTTATATATTTTTTTACATCGTTCTGGGGTTAGGTACCATCTTTGAAGTATTTTTAAATTAAGCTCAACGAATTTACAGGAGATTGAGGTTTTCTTTATATTGGTGAAAATTTGCAAGGCATCTGTATATGTGATTTCTATTCCTAATTCAGAATTCCATCTGTCTGTGTAGTATGGCAGAGCTCCGAAGGATGGATGTCATTGACCTGATCATGTTATTGGATTGTGGGTGAGATGTGATATATGATTGACACTGTCTGTAGAAGAACCAGTCTCCAAGGACGGAGAAGCCCTCAGAGACCAGTTCCTCAATGCTAGGGGAGTGTTGTTCATTTCCCAAGTGGTGAATCTGTAAGGATCTGACGGAGCTACCCGCAAGCCTAGTCATCATTGAAAGGCCAGGTCGGAATTCGTTATTGTGTGTTAACGGTGTCAAAGGTGAGAATTTTGTCGATAAATTGGGGCACTCGGTCAGAACCCTGTCCCAGACTCTGAAGGTTTCCGATATTATTTGTGTGGTGGTTTTTAGGAATCTATCTCTGTCCCTTGGCGACCAGCATAGTTGGCCCAGGTGTAGGTTTTGTGTCATGTTGTGTTCTAATTGCACCCATGTTTTGTCATGTAGGTTCGAGCACCAGTCTATGATTCGTTGTAAAAAGGTAGCTTGTCTATATCTATGAAAATCGGGGACCCCAAGACCTCCCATGTGTATGGGGAGAAACATTATCTTTTTGCTAATTCTCGCTCTATTGTTGAGCCAAATGTAGTCTAAGATGTTTGATTGCAGGGTGTTGAGGTAGTTTGTAGGGAGGGGGATGGGTAGGGTTTGAAAGAGGTAGAGGAGTCTCGGAAGGATGTTCATTTTGATTACGTTGATCCTCCCTAGCCATGAGATATGCTTCCTTTTCCAGGAGGAAAGATCTGTAATAATCTCCTTAAGGAGTGGTTTGTAATTTAGAGTAAAAAGGTGATCTGGGGAAGGCGTGAGTTGGATACCTAGGTATTTGAGGGAGCTTGTTTGCCAGCGAAATGGGCATAAATGTTTGATTAGAGCTATATCCGTCGGTGAGACATTAATGTTCATGATTTCTGATTTCGTTTTATTGATTAGAAAGTTAGATACAATGCTAAATTCGTCTAACTGATGTATGATGTGCGGTATTGTGGTTTGGGGGTTAGTGATGCAGAACAGTACATCGTCAGCGTATAACATAATCTTGTGATGTGTGTTGTGTATTTGTATACCTGTTATTAGGGGGTGATTTCGTATTTTATGTGCTAGTATTTCTATTACGCAGGCGAATAGCAGCGGGGAAAGAGGGCAGCCCTGTCGTGTGCCGTTTGTGATATGAAATGGGGCCGAAAGGGAACCATTTATGCGAACCCTGGCTGTTGGAGTAGAGTACATGGCAAACACCCGATTAATAAAGTCTTGCCCCACTCCCATTTTTCGTAATACCGCTCTCAGAAACTGCCAACCAACGCGGTCGAACGCTTTCTCCGCGTCGGTCGACAGAACCAAGAGCGGGATGTTTTTGTGTGTAGCATATTCTATAAGTTGTATAACCCGGACAGTATTGTCTTTTGCTTCCCTGGTTGGTACGAATCCGACCTGGTCTTTCTCAATTAATTGTGGTAGTACTGTGTTTAGTCTTACTGCAAGGATTTTAGCGTATATTTTTAGGTCTGTATTTAGGAGTGAGATTGGCCTAAAGTTTTCGACATATTCAGGGCTTTTTCCAGGTTTTGGTATAATAGAGATGAAAGCTTCCAGTGTCCGAGTGGGGAAAGGGTTCTCCGGAGTTATTGAGTTAAAGAGAGAGAGAAGGTGTGGGGAAAGGAGATCTATGTATTTTTTTATAGTAATAGTTAGTGTAGCCATCAGGGCCTGGGGCTTTGTCCGTGGGGAGGTCTTTTATGGTTTTTTTAATTTCAAGCAGGGTAAAGGGGTTTTGAAGGAAAGTTTGTTGTTCTTCTGTCAGTTCTGGGAGTTTCACGTCCGATAAATATTTGTCAATGAAGGATACATCAGGCTCTGAGTTATGTGGATGTGAGTCTGTAGATTTCGTAGTCAGGTTGTATAGTTGTTCGTAGTAGGAACGGAAGGCTTCAGTGATGTTTGAAGTGTCATGGTGTGTTTTGTTAGGGGACTTTATTGTGAGAATGTAGGCACGTTGGGCTTTACGTTTTAATTTGCGGGCAAATAGCTTACTGCATTTATTGTCTCCTTCGTAATGTGTCTGCTTGAGTTTGAAGGCAAAAGCTTTGCATTCTTTATCTAGAAGGTTAGTCACTATCAGTTTTGTCTCTTGTAAATTCTTAGCTAACTGTGGGTTGTTAGGTGTTCTTTTAAGTTGTGATTCTAGATCATTTGCTTTATTCAAGGAGTCATGTAGCAGTTGTCTTTGCTGTTTTTTATAGTGGGAGTGCATGCTCATTAATTCACCTCGTATAGTCCCCTTATGTGCCTCCCAGATAGTCTGAAATGAGGGTATCGAGTTAATATTAAAGTCGAAGAATTCTTTTATGGCTTTTTGAATTTTGTCATTATATAGTGGGAGGTCTAATAGTTCCTCGTTAATTTTCCATATGTAAGTAGAAGGGGAAGCTGAGGGCCATAGTATTGAGCAGGAAACTATAGAGTGGTCTGACCAGGTTGCGGGGATAATGGATGATTGTGTAATAAATGAGAGAGTAGTTACATCAGTTAGTATGTAGTCTATTCGAGAGAAGCGTGAGTGTGGATGGGAAAAGAATGTAAAATCGTCTGTCTCAGGGTGATGTATTCTCCAGACATCATGTAGCGCCAAGTCTCTTAAGCGTTGCTTTATGACCGACAGTGCTTTATGTGGTGTTGAAGAGGTGTGATTTGAGTTATCCCGGTACGGGTCTAGTGAGACATTAAGGTCTCCACCTACTATTAACATACCCTTGGCCACCTCTAAGATTTTTCCAGTTAGGGAGGTTATGAATTTGTCTTGTCCAGTGTTTGGGGCATAAGCACTTACTAAGGTGGTAATGGTGTTAAATAGTTTCCCCACTAATATTATATATCTCCCTTCCGCATCTTTATGTGAATCAAGTAGTTGAAAGGGTATACCCTTTTTTATTAAAATCCCAACTCCATTAGTTTTGGAACTGTTTGAGGAGTAATATGAAGGACCGAATTTATAAAAGAAAGTTTTAGGTTCGTGGCCCTTTAAGAAGTGGGATTCTTGTATAAATATCAAGTCCCCTTTTTTATGTTTGATATCTCGTATAACAATGTTTCTTTTGTGCGGGTTATTTAGGCCCTTAGCATTAATCGTTAGGAAAGATAGTTGTCTGTTATGAGTTTTGTTTTTACTCATAATGATTTATCCTTGATGGTAATACGCTGTGTAGGGTGTGTGAAGATAGTGTTAGACTATTTCTCAGGCCTGGGCGGCATAGGAACCAGTATTGATGTATAAAATAAAAGGAGCGTATGCATTGTACATTTATAGGCATGAACAATATGAACATTACAGTATGATTCATTATACTTAAATGATAATCAATGGGGGTAGGATAGTTAACTAGGGAGGGGGAATGGCCAGAAGCCAGAGGGAAGATTGAAATTCTTTTCATTTCAATCTGAGGTTTTACAGCAGCAAGAATGCAAGTATTAAACATAAGAATAACAATGTGATTAATTATACTAATGGCTATCAACCAAAACCTTTCTAAAATTAGAAAGACCCTTATAGGGTTATAGTAGAAAGAACATATCAACAAGAAATAACATTTTGCTTAGCTTAACTAGCATGTAACTAAACAGGTAGTGTACTAGTTTCTAACTAGTAATGGTGACAAGTTTTACATTTCAGGGTCTTACCCAAGGTGAACAGTTCAAATAAGGTACTTGTCTTGGTCAGTCTCTTAATGATGCAGGAGAAATGTTCGTATTTTCTTTTCGCTTCTTAAGGGACTGAACTTTGTTCCAAGTTGTTTTCTGCAGGCTTGAGAATGGAGTATGAGCAGCTGAGGGTTGAGGGCCTTCAGATGAAGAAGGTGGACCAGGTAGTTTCAAGGGGATTCCCAGTCCTTTGGAGAGCTTGTCAAGGTCTTGTACACCCTTGTAAATGATTGTAGATCCTTAATGCGGTACAATTAAGCTGAAGGGGAATCCCCAGCGATATTTGATGTTTCTGTCCTGCAGTATAGAGGTGATGAAGCGGGTTTCTTTTCTCTTTTGTATGGTGCTGGGGCTCAGGTCCGGATAAATCTGTAGCTCATGGTCCAGATATGTGATTGTGTGAGAGGATCTGGCTTTCTGCCAGATAGCTTCTCTGTCGTTGAATCTGAGGAATTTGAGGATAATGTCCCTGGGGGGAGCATTAGGTGGTGGTGGGGGACGGAGAGTTCTATGGGCTCTTTCTATTTCTATCGGTGGGGCCTGCTGGTTTCCCAGTATTTGACGGAAAAGTCCTTGTAAATATTCCAATAGGTCTGTTGGTTTAATTAGCTCAGGTATGCCCCTAATGCGGAGGTTACTCCTCCGTCCCCTATTCTCTAGGTCCTCTATCTTTTCTTGTAGGGCTTCTAGTTTGCTTTCATGTGTACTGGTTTGGTTGTATAATGAGCAGACAGCTTCAGTAGTTGTGTCTTGTGTTTCTTCAACTGTTATTATTCTCTCTCCCATCTCTGTCATGTCTCTGCGTAGCGAGGATAGTTCTCTTGTTATGAGAGATTTGAGAGATTCAAAATCTTCTTTGAATGGTAGCTTGGCTATGTCCTGTTTAAGTTGTATCATGTAATCAGGAGAAGATATTGGATCATTCTGTAAAGTGCAGTCTGTGGGGTTTGATTCTTGTGTGTCTGATGCGTTGGATTGGAAAAAAGAGCTTACTAGTGTGTTGGTCTGCGACTGACCTTTAGGATTTTTGTCCCCTTTGCCTTTGTTCTTGGATGTCATGACTGCTGCAGAAGGTTAATTTAGAAAACTCAGAGTGAGCAATTAGGAAGCTTGTGATGCAGCGCTCTGCGAGGGCCTGCTTAGGCCTGGTGTCGTATGCTGTATTTTATGCCAGATGTTCAGTGCTGTGCGTTATTTTCTGGTCAGCGCTGTTCATTAATATCTTTGAGGCAGTTTTGCTGTATTTCTTAGTTTTGGTTTGTAGATAACTGTTCTGTTTACCTCATTAGCGGATTGTTTTCCAATACTGTGCTGAACATTTTATTGCTGACCTTGGGATTCGTCTGTTTAGCGTGTTATATATTTAGTGGGTTTAGTTGTATCATGTCCTCTCCTGTGTGAGACTTGTGTGGAGCCTTTTGTGTACAATCTAATGTGAGCTCTTACCCCATCGGGTCTCCGATCATCGTGTGCTGTGAGAGATCCCTTGCCGTCGCAGTTGTAAATGATTAAAGATGGCGACGGAGCGCTCCGTTGCTCCTGCTTTCTGTAGAATTGCATGCGGGTCCGGTCTCTCCCGGTTACGAGCTTGCTCACATTTGGGGCTTTAGTTGTTAAGCCACTGTTTGCTGCTGATTAAAAGTGTTAGACACTGTTTTAAAGGTGACGGGTCTTACTGCTGTGCCGGAGCGATGTGACTATGCGGCCATTTGCCTGCTTGGCCAAGCTCCGCCTCTCCTCCTTCAGCCTTTTTATACGAGGGTCCCGGACCGTCAACAGAAACAACAGCATGAAACACCATATATGCCTTCCTTTTGAACAATCCAGTACAGGTATGGCATCTATTTTAGGAACCCGGAGATCATTTTTAGGAACCGGGAGATGGAAAAAGATGCTTGGACACCCAGTTCAGTTCGTTCTCCTTCAGCCTTTTTATACGAGGGTCCAGGACCCTCAACAGAAACAACAGCATGAAACACCACATATGCCATCCTTTTGAACAATCGAGTACAGGTATGGCATCGATTTTAGGAACCCAGAGATAATTTTTAGGAACCGGGAGATGGAAAAAGATGCTTGGACACCCAGTACAGGTCGTTCTCCTTCAGCCTTTTTATACGAGGGTCCAGGACCCTCAACAGAAAGAGCAGAATGAAACACCACATATGCCATCCTTTTGAACAATCCAGTACAGGTATGGCATCGATTTTAGGAACCCGAAGATAATTTTTAGGAACCGGGAGATGGAAAAAGATGCTTGGACACCCAGTACAGGTTGTTCTCCTTCAGCCTTTTCATACGAGGGTCCCGGACCGTCAACAGAAACAACAGCATGAAACACCATATATGCCTTCCTTTTGAACAATCCAGTACAGGTATGGCATCGATTTTAGGAACCCGGAGATAATTTTTAGGAACCGGGAGATGGAAAAAGATGCTTGGACACCCAGTAAAGTTCGTTCTCCTTCAGCCTTTTTATACAAGGGTCCAGGACCCTCAACAGAAACAACAGCATGAAACACCACATATGCCATCCTTTTGAACAATCGAGTACAGGTATGGCATCGATTTTAGGAACCCAGAGATAATTTTTAGGAACCGGGAGATGGAAAAAGATGCTTGGACACCCAGTACAGGTCGTTCTCCTTCAGCCTTTTTATACGAGGGTCCCGGACCATCAACAGAAACAACAGCATGAAAGACCACATATGCCATCCTTTTGAACAATCCAGTACAGGTATGGCATAAATTTTAGGCACCCAGAGATAATTTTTAGGAACCAGGAGATGGTTAAAGATGCTTGGACACTCAGTACAGGTTGTTCTCCTTCAGCCTTTTTATACGAGGGTCCAGGACCCTCAACAGAAACAACAGCATGAAACCCCACATATGCCATCCTTTTGAACAATCCAGTACAGGTATGGCATAAATTTTAGGAACCCGGAGATAATTTTTAGGAACCGGGAGATGGAAAAAGATGCTTGGACACCCAGTACAGGTCATTCTCCTTCAGCCTTTTTATACGAGGGTCCAGGACCATCAACAGAAACAACAGCATGAAACACCACATATGCCTTCCTTTTGAACAATCCAGTACAGGTATGGTATCAATTTTAGGAACCCGGAGTTAATTTTTAGGAACCGGGAGATGGAAAAAGATGCTTGGACACCCAGTACAGGTCGTTCTCCTTCAGCCTTTTTATACGAGGGTCCAGGACCCTCAACAGAAACAACAGAATGAAACACCACATATGCCATCCTTTTGAACAATCCAGTACAGGTATGGCATCGATTTTAGGAACCTGGAGATAATTTTTAGGAACCGGGAGATGGAAAAAGATGCTTGGACACCCAGTACAGGTCGTTCTCCTTCAGCATTTTTATACGAGTGTCCCGGACCATCAACAGAAACAACAGCATGAAACACCACATATGCCTTCCTTTTAAACAATCCAGTACAGGTATGGCATCGATTTTAGGAACCCGGAGATAATTTTTAGGAACCGGGAGATGGAAAAAGATGCTTGGACACCCAGTACAGGTCGTTCTCCTTCAGCCTTTTAATACGAGGGTCCAGGACCCTCAACAGAAACAACAGAATGAAACACCACATATGCCATCCATTTGAACAATCCAGTGCAGGTATGGCATCGATTTTAGGAACCCAGAGATAATTTTTAGGAACCGGGAGATGGTAAAAGTTGCTTGGACACCCAGTACAGCTCGTTCTCCTTCAGCCTTTTTATACGAGGGTCCCAGACCCTCAACAGAAACAACAGCATGAAACACCACATATGCCATCCTTTTGAACAATCGAGTATAGGTATGGCATCGATTTTAGGAACCCGGAGATAATTTTTAGGAACCGGGAGATGGAAAAAGATGCTTGGACACCCAGTGCAGGTCGTTCTCCTTCAGCCTTTTTATACGAGGGTCCAGGACCCTCAACAGAAACATCAGAATTAAACACCACATATGCCATCCTTTTGAACAATCCAGTACAGGTATGGCATCGATTTTAGGAACCCAGAGATAATTTTTAGGAACCGGGAGATGGAAAAAGATGCTTGGACACCCAGTACAGGTCGTTCTCCTTCAGCCTTTTTATACGAGGGTCCAGGACCGTCAACAGAAATAACAGCATGAAACACCATATATGCCCTCCTTTTGAACAATCCAGTACAGGTATGGCATCGATTTTTGGAACCCGGAGATAATTTTTAGGAACTGGGAGATGGAAAAAGATGCTTGGACACCCAATACAGTTCTTTCTCCTTCAGCCTTTTAATACGAGGGTCCAGGACCCTCAACAGAAACAACAGCATGAAACACCACATATGCCATCCTTTTGAACAATCGAGTACAGGTATGGCATCGAATTTAGGAACCCGGAGATAATTTTTAGGAACCGGGAGATGGAAAAAGATGCTTGGACACCCAGTACAGTTCGTTCTCCTTCAGCCTTTTTATACGAGGGTCCCGGACCCTCAACAGAAACAACAGCATTAAACACCACATATGCCATCCTTTTGAACTATCCAGTACAGGTATGGCATTGATTTTAGGAACCCGGAGATAATTTTTAGGAACCGGGAGATGGAAAAAGATGCTTGGACACCCAGTACAGTTTCTTCTCCTTCAGCCTTTTTATACGAGGGTCCAGGACCCTCAACAGAAACAACAGCATGAAACACCACATATGCCATCCTTTTGAACAATCGAGTACAGGTATGGCATCGATTTTAGGAACCCGGAGATAATTTTTAGGAACCAGGAGATGGAAAAAGATGCTTGGACACCAAGTACAGGTCGTTCTCCTTCAGCCTTTTTATACTAGGGTCTAGGACCCTCAACAGAAACAGCAGAATGAAACACCACATATGCCATCCTTTTGAACAATCCAGTACAGGTATGGCATCGATTTTAGGAACCCGGAGATAATTTTTAGGAACCGGGAGATGGAAAAAGATGCTTGGACACCCAGTTCAGTTCGTTCTCCTTCAGCCTTTTTATACGAGGGTCCAGGACCCTCAACAGAAACAACAGCATGAAACACCACATATGCCATCCTTTTGAACAATCGAGTACAGGTATGGCATCGATTTTAGGAACCCGGAGATAATTTTTAGGAACCGGGAGATGGAAAAAGATGCTTGGACACCCAGTACAGGTCGTTCTCCTTCAGCCTTTTTATACGAGGGTCCTGGACCCTCAACAGAAACAGCAGAATGAAACACCACATATGCCATCCTTTTGAACAATCCAGTACAGGTATGGCATCGATTTTAGGAACCCGAAGATAATTTTTAGGAACCGGGAGATGGAAAAAGATGCTTGGACACCCAGTACAGGTTTTTCTCCTTCAGCCTTTTCATACGAGGGTCCCGGACCGTCAACAGAAACAACAGCATGAAACACCATATATGCCTTCCTTTTGAACAATCCAGTACAGGTATGGCATCGATTTTAGGAACCCGGAGATAATTTTTAGGAACCGGGAGATGGAAAAAGATGCTTGGACACCCAGTAAAGTTCGTTCCCCTTCAGCCTTTTTATACGAGGGTCCAGGACCCTCAACAGAAACAACAGCATGAAACACCACATATGCCATCCTTTTGAACAATCGAGTACAGGTATGGCATCGATTTTAGGAACCCGGAGATAATTTTTAGGAAACGGGAGATGGAAAAAGATGCTTGGACACCCAGTACAGGTCGTTCTCCTTCAGCCTTTTTATACGAGGGTCCCGGACCCTCAACAGAAACAACAGCATGAAAGACCACATATGCCATCCTTTTGAACAATCCAGTACAGGTATGGCATAAATTTTAGGCACCCGGAGATAATTTTTAGGAACCGGGAGATGGAAAAAGATGCTTGGACACCCAGTACAGGTCGTTCTCCTTCAGCCTTTTTATACGAGGGTCCAGGACCCTCAACAGAAACAACAGCATGAAACACCACATATGCCATCCTTTTGAACAATCCAGTACAGGTATGGCATAAATTTTAGGAACCCAGAGATAATTTTTAGGAACCGGGAGATGGAAAAAGATGCTTGGACACCCAGTACAGTTCATTCTCCTTCAGCCTTTTTATACGAGGGTCCAGGACCATCAACAGAAACAACAGCATGAAACACCACATATGCCTTCCTTTTGAACAATCCAGTACAGGTATGGTATCAATTTTAGGAACCCGGAGTTAATTTTTAGGAACCGGGAGATGGAAAAAGATGCTTGGACACCCAGTACAGGTCGTTCTCCTTCAGCCTTTTAATACGAGGGTCCAGGACCCTCAACAGAAACAACAGAATGAAACACCACATATGCCATCCTTTTGAACAATCCAGTACAGGTATGGCATCGATTTTAGGAACCTGGAGATAATTTTTAGGAACCGGGAGATGGAAAAAGATGCTTGGACACCCAGTACAGGTCGTTCTCCTTCAGCATTTTTATACGAGTGTCCCGGACCATCAACAGAAACAACAGCATGAAACACCACATATGCCTTCCTTTTGAACAATCCAGTACAGGTATGGCATCGATTTTAGGAACCCGGAGATAATTTTTAGGAACCGGGAGATGGAAAAAGATGCTTGGACACCCAGTACAGGTCGTTCTCCTTCAGCCTTTTAATACGAGGGTCCAGGACCCTCAACAGAAACAACAGAATGAAACACCACATATGCCATCCATTTGAACAATCCAGTGCAGGTATGGCATCGATTTTAGGAACCCAGAGATAATTTTTAGGAACCGGGAGATGGAAAAAGATGCTTGGACACCCAGTACAGCTCGTTCTCCTTCAGCCTTTTTATACGAGGGTCCCAGACCCTCAACAGAAACAACAGCATGAAACACCACATATGCCATCCTTTTGAACAATCGAGTATAGGTATGGCATCGATTTTAGGAACCCGGAGATAATTTTTAGGAACCGGGAGATGGAAAAAGATGCTTGGACACCCAGTGCAGGTCGTTCTCCTTCAGCCTTTTTATACGAGGGTCCAGGACCCTCAACAGAAACAACAGAATTAAACACCACATATGCCATCCTTTTGAACAATCCAGTACAGGTATGGCATCGATTTTAGGAACCCAGAGATAATTTTTAGGAACCGGGAGATGGAAAAAGATGCTTGGACACCCAGTACAGGTCGTTCTCCTTCAGCCTTTTTATACGAGGGTCCAGGACCGTCAACAGAAATAACAGCATGAAACACCATATATGCCCTCCTTTTGAACAATCCAGTACAGGTATGGCATCGATTTTTGGAACCCGGAGATAATTTTTAGGAACTGGGAGATGGAAAAAGATGCTTGGACACCCAGTACAGGTCGTTCTCCTTCAGCCTTTTAATACGAGGGTCCAGGACCCTCAACAGAAACAACAGCATGAAACACCACATATGCCATCCTTTTGAACAATCGAGTACAGGTATGGCATCGAATTTAGGAACCCGGAGATAATTTTTAGGAACCGGGAGATGGAAAAAGATGCTTGGACACCCAGTACAGGTCGTTCTCCTTCAGCCTTTTTATACGAGGGTCCCGGACCCTCAACAGAAACAACAGCATTAAACACCACATATGCCATCCTTTTGAACAATCCAGTACAGGTATGGCATGGATTTTAGGAACCCGGAGATAATTTTTAGGAACCTGGAGATGGAAAAAGATGCTTGGACACCCAGTACAGTTTCTTCTCCTTCAGCCTTTTTATACGAGGGTCCAGGACCCTCAACAGAAACAACAGCATGAAACACCACATATGCCATCCTTTTGAACAATCGAGTACAGGTATGGCATCGATTTTAGGAACCCGGAGATAATTTTTAGGAACCAGGAGATGGAAAAAGATGCTTGGACACCCAGTGCAGGTCGTTCTCCTTCAGCCTTTTTATACGAGGGTCCAGGACCCTCAACAGAAACATCAGAATTAAACACCACATATGCCATCCTTTTGAACAATCCAGTACAGGTATGGCATCGATTTTAGGAACCCAGAGATAATTTTTAGGAACCGGGAGATGGAAAAAGATGCTTGGACACCCAGTACAGGTCGTTCTCCTTCAGCCTTTTTATACGAGGGTCCAGGACCGTCAACAGAAATAACAGCATGAAACACCATATATGCCCTCCTTTTGAACAATCCAGTACAGGTATGGCATCGATTTTTGGAACCCGGAGATAATTTTTAGGAACTGGGAGATGGAAAAAGATGCTTGGACACCCAATACAGTTCTTTCTCCTTCAGCCTTTTAATACGAGGGTCCAGGACCCTCAACAGAAACAACAGCATGAAACACCACATATGCCATCCTTTTGAACAATCGAGTACAGGTATGGCATCGATTTTAGGAACCCAGAGATAATTTTTAGGAACCGGGAGATGGAAAAAGATGCTTGGACACCCAGTACAGGTCGTTCTCCTTCAGCCTTTTTATACGAGGGTCCAGGACCCTCAACAGAAACAGCAGAATGAAACACCACATATGCCATCCTTTTGAACAATCCAGTACAGGTATGGCATCGATTTTAGGAACCCGAAGATAATTTTTAGGAACCGGGAGATGGAAAAAGATGCTTGGACACCCAGTACAGGTTTTTCTCCTTCAGCCTTTTCATACGAGGGTCCCGGACCGTCAACAGAAACAACAGCATGAAACACCATATATGCCTTCCTTTTGAACAATCCAGTACAGGTATGGCATCGATTTTAGGAACCCGGAGATAATTTTTAGGAACCGGGAGATGGAAAAAGATGCTTGGACACCCAGTAAAGTTCGTTCTCCTTCAGCCTTTTTATACGAGGGTCCAGGACCCTCAACAGAAACAACAGCATGAAACACCACATATGCCATCCTTTTGAACAATCGAGTACAGGTATGGCATCGATTTTAGGAACCCAGAGATAATTTTTAGGAACCGGGAGATGGAAAAAGATGCTTGGACACCCAGTACAGGTCGTTCTCCTTCAGCCTTTTTATACGAGGGTCCCGGACCATCAACAGAAACAACAGCATGAAAGACCACATATGCCATCCTTTTGAACAATCCAGTACAGGTATGGCATAAATTTTAGGCACCCGGAGATAATTTTTAGGAACCGGGAGATGGAAAAAGATGCTTGGACACCCAGTACAGGTTGTTCTCCTTCAGCCTTTTTATACGAGGGTCCAGGACCCTCAACAGAAACAACAGCATGAAACACCACATATGCCATCCTTTTGAACAATCCAGTACAGGTATGGCATAAATTTTAGGAACCCGGAGATAATTTTTAGGAACCGGGAGATGGAAAAAGATGCTTGGACACCCAGTACAGTTCATTCTCCTTCAGCCTTTTTATACGAGGGTCCAGGACCATCAACAGAAACAACAGCATGAAACACCACATATGCCTTCCTTTTGAACAATCCAGTACAGGTAGGGTATCAATTTTAGGAACCCGGAGTTAATTTTTAGGAACCGGGAGATGGAAAAAGATGCTTGGACACCCAGTACAGGTCGTTCTCCTTCAGCCTTTTTATACGAGGGTCCAGGACCCTCAACAGAAACAACAGAATGAAACACCACATATGCCATCCTTTTGAACAATCCAGTACAGGTATGGCATCTATTTTAGGAACCCGGAGATAATTTTTAGGAACCGGGAGATGGAAAAAGATGCTTGGACACCCAGTACAGGTCGTTCTCCTTCAGCATTTTTATACGAGTGTCCCGGACCATCAACAGAAACAACAGCATGAAACACCACATGTGCCTTCCTTTTAAACAATCCAGTACAGGTATGGCATCGATTTTAGGAACCCGGAGATAATTTTTAGGAACCGGGAGATGGAAAAAGATGCTTGGACACCCAGTACAGGTCGTTCTCCTTCAGCCTTTTAATACGAGGGTCCAGGACCCTCAACAGAAACAACAGAATGAAACACCACATATGCCATCCATTTGAACAATCCAGTGCAGGTATGGCATCGATTTTAGGAACCCAGAGATAATTTTTAGGAACCGGGAGATGGAAAAAGATGCTTGGACACCCAGTACAGCTCGTTCTCCTTCAGCCTTTTTATACGAGGGTCCCAGACCCTCAACAGAAACAACAGCATGAAACACCACATATGCCATCCTTTTGAACAATCGAGTATAGGTATGGCATCGATTTTAGGAACCCGGAGATAATTTTTAGGAACCGGGAGATGGAAAAAGATGCTTGGACACCCAGTGCAGGTCGTTCTCCTTCAGCCTTTTTATACGAGGGTCCAGGACCCTCAACAGAAACATCAGAATTAAACACCACATATGCCATCCTTTTGAACAATCCAGTACAGGTATGGCATCGATTTTAGGAACCCAGAGATAATTTTTAGGAACCGGGAGATGGAAAAAGATGCTTGGACACCCAGTACAGGTCGTTCTCCTTCAGCCTTTTTATACGAGGGTCCAGGACCGTCAACAGAAATAACAGCATGAAACACCATATATGCCCTCCTTTTGAACAATCCAGTACAGGTATGGCATCGATTTTTGGAACCCGGAGATAATTTTTAGGAACTGGGAGATGGAAAAAGATGCTTGGACACCCAATACAGTTCTTTCTCCTTCAGCCTTTTTATACGAGGGTCCAGGACCCTCAACAGAAACAACAGCATGAAACACCACATATGCCATCCTTTTGAACAATCGAGTACAGGTATGGCATCGAATTTAGGAACCCGGAGATAATTTTTAGGAACCGGGAGATGGAAAAAGATGCTTGGACACCCAGTACAGGTCGTTCTCCTTCAGCCTTTTTATACGAGGGTCCCGGACCCTCAACAGAAACAACAGCATTAAACACCACATATGCCATCCTTTTGAACAATCGAGTACAGGTATGGCATGGATTTTAGGAACCCGGAGATAATTTTTAGGAACCTGGAGATGGAAAAAGATGCTTGGACACCCAGTACAGTTTCTTCTCCTTCAGCCTTTTTATACGAGGGTCCAGGACCCTCAACAGAAACAACAGCATGAAACACCACATATGCCATCCTTTTGAACAATCGAGTACAGGTATGGCATCGATTTTAGGAACCCGGAGATAATTTTTAGGAACCAGGAGATGGAAAAAGATGCTTGGACACCAAGTACAGGTCGTTCTCCTTCAGCCTTTTTATACTAGGGTCTAGGACCCTCAACAGAAACAGCAGAATGAAACACCACATATGCCATCCTTTTGAACAATCCAGTACAGGTATGGCATCGATTTTAGGAACCCGGAGATCATTTTTAGGAACCGGGAGATGGAAAAAGATGCTTGGACACCCAGTTCAGTTCGTTCTCCTTCAGCCTTTTTATACGAGGGTCCAGGACCCTCAACAGAAACAACAGCATGAAACACCACATATGCCATCCTTTTGAACAATCGAGTACAGGTATGGCATCGATTTTAGGAACCCAGAGATAATTTTTAGGAACCGGGAGATGGAAAAAGATGCTTGGACACCCAGTACAGGTCGTTCTCCTTCAGCCTTTTTATACGAGGGTCCAGGACCCTCAACAGAAACAGCAGAATGAAACACCACATATGCCATCCTTTTGAACAATCCAGTACAGGTATGGCATCGATTTTAGGAACCCGAAGATAATTTTTAGGAACCGGGAGATGGAAAAAGATGCTTGGACACCCAGTACAGGTTTTTCTCCTTCAGCCTTTTCATACGAGGGTCCCGGACCGTCAACAGAAACAACAGCATGAAACACCATATATGCCTTCCTTTTGAACAATCCAGTACAGGTATGGCATCGATTTTAGGAACCCGGAGATAATTTTTAGGAACCGGGAGATGGAAAAAGATGCTTGGACACCCAGTAAAGTTCGTTCCCCTTCAGCCTTTTTATACGAGGGTCCAGGACCCTCAACAGAAACAACAGCATGAAACACCACATATGCCATCCTTTTGAACAATCGAGTACAGGTATGGCATCGATTTTAGGAACCCAGAGATAATTTTTAGGAACCGGGAGATGGAAAAAGATGCTTGGACACCCAGTACAGGTCGTTCTCCTTCAGCCTTTTTATACGAGGGTCCCGGACCATCAACAGAAACAACAGCATGAAAGACCACATATGCCATCCTTTTGAACAATCCAGTACAGGTATGGCATAAATTTTAGGCACCCGGAGATAATTTTTAGGAACCGGGAGATGGAAAAAGATGCTTGGACACCCAGTACAGGTTGTTCTCCTTCAGCCTTTTTATACGAGGGTCCAGGACCCTCAACAGAAACAACAGCATGAAACACCACATATGCCATCCTTTTGAACAATCCAGTACAGGTATGGCATAAATTTTAGGAACCCGGAGATAATTTTTAGGAACCGGGAGATGGAAAAAGATGCTTGGACACCCAGTACAGTTCGTTCTCCTTCAGCCTTTTTATACGAGGGTCCAGGACCATCAACAGAAACAACAGCATGAAACACCACATATGCCTTCCTTTTGAACAATCCAGTACAGGTATGGTATCAATTTTAGGAACCCGGAGTTAATTTTTAGGAACCGGGAGATGGAAAAAGATGCTTGGACACCCAGTACAGGTCGTTCTCCTTCAGCCTTTTTATACGAGGGTCCAGGACCCTCAACAGAAACAACAGAATGAAACACCACATATGCCATCCTTTTGAACAATCCAGTACAGGTATGGCATCGATTTTAGGAACCTGGAGATAATTTTTAGGAACCGGGAGATGGAAAAAGATGCTTGGACACCCAGTACAGGTCGTTCTCCTTCAGCATTTTTATACGAGTGTCCCGGACCATCAACAGAAACAACAGCATGAAACACCACATATGCCTTCCTTTTAAACAATCCAGTACAGGTATGGCATCGATTTTAGGAACCCGGAGATAATTTTTAGGAACCGGGAGATGGAAAAAGATGCTTGGACACCCAGTACAGGTCGTTCTCCTTCAGCCTTTTAATACGAGGGTCCAGGACCCTCAACAGAAACAACAGAATGAAACACCACATATGCCATCCATTTGAACAATCCAGTGCAGGTATGGCATCGATTTTAGGAACCCAGAGATAATTTTTAGGAACCGGGAGATGGAAAAAGATGCTTGGACACCCAGTACAGCTCGTTCTCCTTCAGCCTTTTTATACGAGGGTCCCAGACCCTCAACAGAAACAACAGCATGAAACACCACATATGCCATCCTTTTGAACAATCGAGTATAGGTATGGCATCGATTTTAGGAACCCGGAGATAATTTTTAGGAACCGGGAGATGGAAAAAGATGCTTGGACACCCAGTGCAGGTCGTTCTCCTTCAGCCTTTTTATACGAGGGTCCAGGACCCTCAACAGAAACATCAGAATTAAACACCACATATGCCATCCTTTTGAACAATCCAGTACAGGTATGGCATCGATTTTAGGAACCCAGAGATAATTTTTAGGAACCGGGAGATGGAAAAAGATGCTTGGACACCCAGTACAGGTCGTTCTCCTTCAGCCTTTTTATACGAGGGTCCAGGACCGTCAACAGAAATAACAGCATGAAACACCATATATGCCCTCCTTTTGAACAATCCAGTACAGGTATGGCATCGATTTTTGGAACCCGGAGATAATTTTTAGGAACTGGGAGATGGAAAAAGATGCTTGGACACCCAATACAGTTCTTTCTCCTTCAGCCTTTTAATACGAGGGTCCAGGACCCTCAACAGAAACAACAGCATGAAACACCACATATGCCATCCTTTTGAACAATCGAGTACAGGTATGGCATCGAATTTAGGAACCCGGAGATAATTTTTAGGAACCGGGAGATGGAAAAAGATGCTTGGACACCCAGTACAGTTCGTTCTCCTTCAGCCTTTTTATACGAGGGTCCCGGACCCTCAACAGAAACAACAGCATTAAACACCACATATGCCATCCTTTTGAACAATCCAGTACAGGTATGGCATGGATTTTAGGAACCCGGAGATAATTTTTAGGAACCTGGAGATGGAAAAAGATGCTTGGACACCCAGTACAGTTTCTTCTCCTTCAGCCTTTTTATACGAGGGTCCAGGACCCTCAACAGAAACATCAGAATTAAACACCACATATGCCATCCTTTTGAACAATCGAGTACAGGTATGGCATCGATTTTAGGAACCCGGAGATAATTTTTAGGAACCAGGAGATGGAAAAAGATGCTTGGACACCCAGTTCAGTTCGTTCTCCTTCAGCCTTTTTATACGAGGGTCCAGGACCCTCAACAGAAACATCAGAATTAAACACCACATATGCCATCCTTTTGAACAATCCAGTACAGGTATGGCATCGATTTTAGGAACCCAGAGATAATTTTTAGGAACCGGGAGATGGAAAAAGATGCTTGGACACCCAGTACAGGTCGTTCTCCTTCAGCCTTTTTATACGAGGGTCCAGGACCGTCAACAGAAATAACAGCATGAAACACCATATATGCCCTCCTTTTGAACAATCCAGTACAGGTATGGCATCGATTTTTGGAACCCGGAGATAATTTTTAGGAACTGGGAGATGGAAAAAGATGCTTGGACACCCAATACAGTTCTTTCTCCTTCAGCCTTTTAATACGAGGGTCCAGGACCCTCAACAGAAACAACAGCATGAAACACCACATATGCCATCCTTTTGAACAATCCAGTACAGGTATGGCATCGATTTTAGGAACCCAGAGATAATTTTTAGGAACCGGGAGATGGAAAAAGATGCTTGGACACCCAGTACAGGTCGTTCTCCTTCAGCCTTTTTATACGAGGGTCCAGGACCCTCAACAGAAACAGCAGAATGAAACACCACATATGCCATCCTTTTGAACAATCCAGTACAGGTATGGCATCGATTTTAGGAACCCGAAGATAATTTTTAGGAACCGGGAGATGGAAAAAGATGCTTGGACACCCAGTACAGGTTTTTCTCCTTCAGCCTTTTCATACGAGGGTCCCGGACCGTCAACAGAAACAACAGCATGAAACACCATATATGCCTTCCTTTTGAACAATCCAGTACAGGTATGGCATCGATTTTAGGAACCCGGAGATAATTTTTAGGAACCGGGAGATGGAAAAAGATGCTTGGACACCCAGTAAAGTTCGTTCTCCTTCAGCCTTTTTATACGAGGGTCCAGGACCCTCAACAGAAACAACAGCATGAAACACCACATATGCCATCCTTTTGAACAATCGAGTACAGGTATGGCATCGATTTTAGGAACCCGGAGATAATTTTTAGGAACCGGGAGATGGAAAAAGATGCTTGGACACCCAGTACAGGTCGTTCTCCTTCAGCCTTTTTATACGAGGGTCCCGGACCATCAACAGAAACAACAGCATGAAAGACCACATATGCCATCCTTTTGAACAATCCAGTACAGGTATGGCATAAATTTTAGGAACCCGGAGATAATTTTTAGGAACTGGGAGATGGAAAAAGATGCTTGGACACCCAGTACAGGTTGTTCTCCTTCAGCCTTTTTATACGAGGGTCCAGGACCCTCAACAGAAACAACAGCATGAAACACCACATATGCCATCCTTTTGAACAATCCAGTACAGGTATGGCATAAATTTTAGGAACCCGGAGATAATTTTTAGGAACCGGGAGATGGAAAAAGATGCTTGGACACCCAGTACAGTTCATTCTCCTTCAGCCTTTTTATACGAGGGTCCAGGACCATCAACAGAAACAACAGCATGAAACACCACATATGCCTTCCTTTTGAACAATCCAGTACAGGTAGGGTATCAATTTTAGGAACCCGGAGTTAATTTTTAGGAACCGGGAGATGGAAAAAGATGCTTGGACACCCAGTACAGGTCGTTCTCCTTCAGCCTTTTTATACGAGGGTCCAGGACCCTCAACAGAAACATCAGAATGAAACACCACATATGCCATCCTTTTGAACAATCCAGTACAGGTATGGCATCGATTTTAGGAACCTGGAGATAATTTTTAGGAACCGGGAGATGGAAAAAGATGCTTGGACACCCAGTACAGGTCGTTCTCCTTCAGCATTTTTATACGAGTGTCCCGGACCATCAACAGAAACAACAGCATGAAACACCACATATGCCTTCCTTTTAAACAATCCAGTACAGGTATGGCATCGATTTTAGGAACCCGGAGATAATTTTTAGGAACCGGGAGATGGAAAAAGATGCTTGGACACCCAGTACAGGTCGTTCTCCTTCAGCCTTTTAATACGAGGGTCCAGGACCCTCAACAGAAACAACAGAATGAAACACCACATATGCCATCCATTTGAACAATCCAGTGCAGGTATGGCATCGATTTTAGGAACCCAGAGATAATTTTTAGGAACCGGGAGATGGAAAAAGATGCTTGGACACCCAGTACAGCTCGTTCTCCTTCAGCCTTTTTATACGAGGGTCCCAGACCCTCAACAGAAACAACAGCATGAAACACCACATATGCCATCCTTTTGAACAATCGAGTATAGGTATGGCATCGATTTTAGGAACCCGGAGATAATTTTTAGGAACCGGGAGATGGAAAAAGATGCTTGGACACCCAGTGCAGGTCGTTCTCCTTCAGCCTTTTTATACGAGGGTCCAGGACCCTCAACAGAAACATCAGAATTAAACACCACATATGCCATCCTTTTGAACAATCCAGTACAGGTATGGCATCGATTTTAGGAACCCAGAGATAATTTTTAGGAACCGGGAGATGGAAAAAGATGCTTGGACACCCAGTACAGGTCGTTCTCCTTCAGCCTTTTTATACGAGGGTCCAGGACCGTCAACAGAAATAACAGCATGAAACACCATATATGCCCTCCTTTTGAACAATCCAGTACAGGTATGGCATCGATTTTTGGAACCCGGAGATAATTTTTAGGAACTGGGAGATGGAAAAAGATGCTTGGACACCCAATACAGTTCTTTCTCCTTCAGCCTTTTAATACGAGGGTCCAGGACCCTCAACAGAAACAACAGCATGAAACACCACATATGCCATCCTTTTGAACAATCGAGTACAGGTATGGCATCGAATTTAGGAACCCGGAGATAATTTTTAGGAACCGGGAGATGGAAAAAGATGCTTGGACACCCAGTACAGGTCGTTCTCCTTCAGCCTTTTTATACGAGGGTCCCGGACCCTCAACAGAAACAACAGCATTAAACACCACATATGCCATCCTTTTGAACAATCCAGTACAGGTATGGCATGGATTTTAGGAACCCGGAGATAATTTTTAGGAACCTGGAGATGGAAAAAGATGCTTGGACACCCAGTACAGTTTCTTCTCCTTCAGCCTTTTTATACGAGGGTCCAGGACCCTCAACAGAAACAACAGCATGAAACACCACATATGCCATCCTTTTGAACAATCGAGTACAGGTATGGCATCGATTTTAGGAACCCGGAGATAATTTTTAGGAACCAGGAGATGGAAAAAGATGCTTGGACACCAAGTACAGGTCGTTCTCCTTCAGCCTTTTTATACTAGGGTCTAGGACCCTCAACAGAAACAGCAGAATGAAACACCACATATGCCATCCTTTTGAACAATCCAGTACAGGTATGGCATCGATTTTAGGAACCCGGAGATCATTTTTAGGAACCGGGAGATGGAAAAAGATGCTTGGACACCCAGTACAGGTCGTTCTCCTTCAGCCTTTTTATACGAGGGTCCAGGACCCTCAACAGAAACAGCAGAATGAAACACCACATATGCCATCCTTTTGAACAATCCAGTACAGGTATGGCATCGATTTTAGGAACCCGAAGATAATTTTTAGGAACCGGGAGATGGAAAAAGATGCTTGGACACCCAGTACAGGTTTTTCTCCTTCAGCCTTTTCATACGAGGGTCCCGGACCGTCAACAGAAACAACAGCATGAAACACCATATATGCCTTCCTTTTGAACAATCCAGTACAGGTATGGCATCGATTTTAGGAACCCGGAGATAATTTTTAGGAACCGGGAGATGGAAAAAGATGCTTGGACACCCAGTAAAGTTCGTTCTCCTTCAGCCTTTTTATACGAGGGTCCAGGACCCTCAACAGAAACAACAGCATGAAACACCACATATGCCATCCTTTTGAACAATCGAGTACAGGTATGGCATCGATTTTAGGAACCCAGACATAATTTTTAGGAACCGGGAGATGGAAAAAGATGCTTGGACACCCAGTACAGGTCGTTCTCCTTCAGCCTTTTTATACGAGGGTCCCGGACCATCAACAGAAACAACAGCATGAAAGACCACATATGCCATCCTTTTGAACAATCCAGTACAGGTATGGCATAAATTTTAGGCACCCGGAGATAATTTTTAGGAACCGGGAGATGGAAAAAGATGCTTGGACACCCAGTACAGGTTGTTCTCCTTCAGCCTTTTTATACGAGGGTCCAGGACCCTCAACAGAAACAACAGCATGAAACACCACATATGCCATCCTTTTGAACAATCGAGTACAGGTATGGCATAAATTTTAGGAACCCGGAGATAATTTTTAGGAACCGGGAGATGGAAAAAGATGCTTGGACACCCAGTACAGTTCATTCTCCTTCAGCCTTTTTATACGAGGGTCCAGGACCATCAACAGAAACAACAGCATGAAACACCACATATGCCTTCCTTTTGAACAATCCAGTACAGGTATGGTATCAATTTTAGGAACCCGGAGTTAATTTTTAGGAACCGGGAGATGGAAAAAGATGCTTGGACACCCAGTACAGGTCGTTCTCCTTCAGCCTTTTTATACGAGGGTCCAGGACCCTCAACAGAAACAACAGAATGAAACACCACATATGCCATCCTTTTGAACAATCCAGTACAGGTATGGCATCGATTTTAGGAACCTGGAGATAATTTTTAGGAACCGGGAGATGGAAAAAGATGCTTGGACACCCAGTACAGGTCATTCTCCTTCAGCATTTTTATACGAGGGTCCCGGACCATCAACAGAAACAACAGCATGAAACACCACATATGCCTTCCTTTTAAACAATCCAGTACAGGTATGGCATCGATTTTAGGAACCCGGAGATAATTTTTAGGAACCGGGAGATGGAAAAAGATGCTTGGACACCCAGTACAGGTCGTTCTCCTTCAGCCTTTTAATACGAGGGTCCAGGACCCTCAACAGAAACAACAGAATGAAACACCACATATGCCATCCTTTTGAACAATCCAGTGCAGGTATGGCATCGATTTTAGGAACCCAGAGATAATTTTTAGGAACCGGGAGATGGAAAAAGATGCTTGGACACCCAGTACAGCTCGTTCTCCTTCAGCCTTTTTATACGAGGGTCCCAGACCCTCAACAGAAACAACAGCATGAAACACCACATATGCCATCCTTTTGAACAATCGAGTATAGGTATGGCATCGATTTTAGGAACCCGGAGATAATTTTTAGGAACCGGGAGATGGAAAAAGATGCTTGGACACCCAGTACAGCTCGTTCTCCTTCAGCCTTTTTATACGAGGGTCCCAGACCCTCAACAGAAACAACAGCATGAAACACCACATATGCCATCCTTTTGAACAATCGAGTATAGGTATGGCATCGATTTTAGGAACCCGGAGATAATTTTTAGGAACTGGGAGATGGAAAAAGATGCTTGGACACCCAGTACAGTTCTTTCTCCTTCAGCCTTTTAATACGAGGGTCCAGGACCCTCAACAGAAACAACAGCATGAAACACCACATATGCCATCCTTTTGAACAATCCAGTACAGGTATGGCATGGATTTTAGGAACCCGGAGATAATTTTTAGGAACCTGGAGATGGAAAAAGATGCTTGGACACCCAGTGCAGGTCGTTCTCCTTCAGCCTTTTTATACGAGGGTCCAGGACCCTCAACAGAAACATCAGAATTAAACACCACATATGCCATCCTTTTGAACAATCCAGTACAGGTATGGCATCGATTTTAGGAACCCAGAGATAATTTTTAGGAACCGGGAGATGGAAAAAGATGCTTGGACACCCAGTACAGGTCGTTCTCCTTCAGCCTTTTTATACGAGGGTCCAGGACCGTCAACAGAAATAACAGCATGAAACACCATATATGCCCTCCTTTTGAACAATCCAGTATAGGTATGGCATCGATTTTTGGAACCCGGAGATAATTTTTAGGAACTGGGAGATGGAAAAAGATGCTTGGACACCCAGTACAGTTCTTTCTCCTTCAGCCTTTTAATACGAGGGTCCAGGACCCTCAACAGAAACAACAGCATGAAACACCACATATGCCATCCTTTTGAACAATCGAGTACAGGTATGGCATCGAATTTAGGAACCTGGAGATAATTTTTAGGAACCGGAGATGGAAAAAGATGCTTGGACACCCAGTACAGGTCGTTCTCCTTCAGCCTTTTTATACGAGGGTCCCGGACCCTCAACAGAAACAACAGCATTAAACACCACATATGCCATCCTTTTGAACAATCCAGTACAGGTATGGCATGGATTTTAGGAACCCGGAGATAATTTTTAGGAACCTGGAGATGGAAAAAGATGCTTGGACACCCAGTACAGTTTCTTCTCCTTCAGCCTTTTTATACGAGGGTCCAGGACCCTCAACAGAAACAACAGCATGAAACACCACATATGCCATCCTTTTGAACAATCGAGTACAGGTATGGCATCGATTTTAGGAACCCGGAGATAATTTTTAGGAACCAGGAGATGGAAAAAGATGCTTGGACACCAAGTACAGGTCGTTCTCCTTCAGCCTTTTTATACTAGGGTCTAGGACCCTCAACAGAAACAGCAGAATGAAACACCACATATGCCATCCTTTTGAACAATCCAGTACAGGTATGGCATCGATTTTAGGAACCCGAAGATAATTTTTAGGAACCGGGAGATGGAAAAAGATGCTTGGACACCCAGTACAGGTCGTTCTCCTTCAGCCTTTTTATACGAGGGTCCCGGACCGTCAACAGAAACAACAGCATGAAACACCATATATGCCTTCCTTTTGAACAATCCAGTACAGGTATGGCATCGATTTTAGGAACCCGGAGATAATTTTTAGGAACCGGGAGATGGAAAAAGATGCTTGGACACCCAGTAAAGTTCGTTCTCCTTCAGCCTTTTTATACGAGGGTCCAGGACCCTCAACAGAAACAACAGCATGAAACACCACATATGCCATCCTTTTGAACAATCGAGTACAGGTATGGCATCGATTTTAGGAACCCAGAGATAATTTTTAGGAACCGGGAGATGGAAAAAGATGCTTGGACACCCAGTACAGGTCGTTCTCCTTCAGCCTTTTTATACGAGGGTCCCGGACCATCAACAGAAACAACAGCATGAAAGACCACATATGCCATCCTTTTGAACAATCCAGTACAGGTATGGCATAAATTTTAGGCACCCGGAGATAATTTTTAGGAACCAGGAGATGGTTAAAGATGCTTGGACACCCAGTACAGGTTGTTCTCCTTCAGCCTTTTTATACGAGGGTCCAGGACCCTCAACAGAAACAACAGCATGAAACACCACATATGCCATCCTTTTGAACAATCCAGTACAGGTATGGCATAAATTTTAGGAACCCGGAGATAATTTTTAGGAACCGGGAGATGGAAAAAGATGCTTGGACACCCAGTACAGGTCATTCTCCTTCAGCCTTTTTATACGAGGGTCCAGGACCATCAACAGAAACAACAGCATGAAACACCACATATGCCTTCCTTTTGAACAATCCAGTACAGGTATGGTATCAATTTTAGGAACCCGGAGTTAATTTTTAGGAACCGGGAGATGGAAAAAGATGCTTGGACACCCAGTACAGGTCGTTCTCCTTCACCCTTTTTATACGAGGGTCCAGGACCCTCAACAGAAACAACAGAATGAAACACCACATATGCCATCCTTTTGAACAATCCAGTACAGGTATGGCATCGATTTTAGGAACCTGGAGATAATTTTTAGGAACCGGGAGATGGAAAAAGATGCTTGGACACCCAGTACAGGTCGTTCTCCTTCAGCATTTTTATACGAGGGTCCCGGACCATAAACAGAAACAACAGCATGAAACACCACATATGCCTTCCTTTTGAACAATCCAGTACAGGTATGGCATCGATTTTAGGAACCCGGAGATAATTTTTAGGAACCGGGAGATGGAAAAAGATGCTTGGACACCCAGTACAGGTCGTTCTCCTTCAGCCTTTTAATACGAGGGTCCAGGACCCTCAACAGAAACAACAGAATGAAACACCACATATGCCATCCTTTTGAACAATCCAGTGCAGGTATGGCATCGATTTTAGGAACCCAGAGATAATTTTTAGGAACCGGGAGATGGAAAAAGATGCTTGGACACCTAGTACAGCTCGTTCTCCTTCAGCCTTTTTATACGAGGGTCCCAGACCCTCAACAGAAACAACAGCATGAAACACCACATATGCCATCCTTTTGAACAATCGAGTATAGGTATGGCATCGATTTTAGGAACCCGGAGATAATTTTTAGGAACCGGGAGATGGAAAAAGATGCTTGGACACCCAGTGCAGGTCGTTCTCCTTCAGCCTTTTTATACGAGGGTCCAGGACCCTCAACCGAAACAACAGAATTAAACACCACATATGCCATCCTTTTGAACAATCCAGTACAGGTATGGCATCGATTTTAGGAACCCAGAGATAATTTTTAGGAACCGGGAGATGGAAAAAGATGCTTGGACACCCAGTACAGGTCGTTCTCCTTCAGCCTTTTTATACGAGGGTCCAGGACCGTCAACAGAAATAACAGCATGAAACACCATATATGCCCTCCTTTTGAACAATCCAGTACAGGTATGGCATCGATTTTAGGAACCCGGAGATAATTTTTAGGAACTGGGAGATGGAAAAAGATGCTTGGACACCCAGTACAGGTCGTTCTCCTTCAGCCTTTTTATACGAGGGTCCCGGACCCTCAACAGAAACAAAAGCATTAAACACCACATATGCCATCCTTTTGAACAATCCAGTACAGGTATGGCATGGATTTTAGGAACCCGGAGATAATTTTTAGGAACCGGGAGATGGAAAAAGATGCTTGGACACCCAGTACAGTTTGTTCTCCTTCAGCCTTTTTATACGAGGGTCCAGGACCCTCAACAGAAACAACAGCATGAAACACCACATATGCCATCCTTGCGGCTTGAACACTACTTGTTGGCAGATAAGTCATGCAAGTCATCCGGCATTCGAAGATAAAATACAGCAGCGTGTGTACCATTTGTAGCCCAAGGCAGCTCATCTCATCAGGCCTTTTTTACTCAAATGTATCGCCCAATGTCAGTCCCTTCGGGATTCATCCCTCATTCATTTTAATAAAGGTGAGATAATCAAGACTTTTTTGACCTAGGTGACTTCTCTTCTCAGTGACAACACCTCCTGCTGCACTGAAGGTCCTTTCTGACAGGACACTTGAAGCGGGGCAGGCCAGAAGTTCAATTGTATATTGGGATAGCTTAGGCCACAGGTCAAGCCTGCACACCCAGTAGTCAAGGGGTCCATCGCTCCTCAGAGTGTCGAGATCCGCAGTTAATGCTAGGTAGTCTGCTACCTGTCAGTTGAGTCTTTCTCTGAGGCTGGATCCCGAAGGGCTGTGGCGATGCATAGGAGTTAAAAAGGTCCACATGTCCTCCATCAATAACACGTCTGGAAAGCATCCTGTCCTTGCCGGCGTGGTCGTGGGAGGAGGAGGATTACTTTAATCTCTTCCCCTGTTAGATTCCCATTGTGCTGTGACATCACCATTATACGCTGTGTAAAGCATACTTTTTAATTTATTTTTGAACTGCTCCATCCTTTCCGACTTGCGGGAATTTGGTAACATTTCAGCCACTTTATGCTTATACCGGGCGTCTAGTAGCGTGGACACCCAGTACAGGTCGTTCTCCTTCATATTTTTTATACGAGGGTCCCTCAACAGGCATGACAGCATGAAAGACCCCATTTGCACAAGGTTGGATGCCGAGCTAATCATGTCCCGTTCCTCATCCTCACTGATGTCACTGCAGGTATCTTCTTCCCCCCAGCCACGTACAACACTACGGGAACCAGATAGGTGACAACAACGAGCACCCTGGGATGCCTGTTGTAGTTGGTCTTCCTCCTCCTGAAAGCCACATTCCTCCTCTGACTCCTCTTCCTCACAATCCTCTTCCTGCGTTGTCGCTGTTCCAGCATAAGGCTGTTTCTGGTGGTGATGGACACCACAACTCTTCCTCTTCCTCTTCATGCTCATCTACGGCCTGATCCAGCACTCTTCGCAGGGCACGCTCCAGGAAGAAAACAAATGGTATGATGTCGCTGATGGTGCCTTCGGTGCGACTGACAAGGTTTGTCACCTCCTCAAAAGGATGCATGAGCCTACAGGCATTGCGCATGAGTGACCAGTAATTTGGAAACTGTCCTAGCACCCCGGTCATGCAAATACTCGTTAACAGCTTTTTCTTGTTGGAGCAGGCGGTCGAACATTAGGAGTGTTGAATTCCAATGTGTTGGGCTGTCGCAAATCAAGTGCCTCACTGGCAAGTTGTTTCGACGCTGGATATCTGACAAGTGCGCCATGGCCGTGTAGGAATGCCTGAAATGGCCACACACCTTCCTGGCCTACTTCAGGACGTCCTGTAAGCCTGGGTACTTATGCACAAAGCATTGTACAATCAGATTACACACATGTGCCATGCACGGCACATGTGTCAACTTGCCCAATTTCAATGCCGCCACCAAATTACTTCCATTGTCAGAAACAACCTTGCCAATCTCCAGTTGGTGCGGAGTCAGCCACTGATCCACCTGTGCGTTCAGGGTGGACAGGAGTGCTGGTGCGGTGTGACTCTCG
Organism: Bombina bombina; assembly: GCF_027579735.1. Classification (NCBI taxonomy): domain Eukaryota; kingdom Metazoa; phylum Chordata; class Amphibia; order Anura; family Bombinatoridae; genus Bombina; species Bombina bombina. The sequence continues at coordinate 309,480,588 of NC_069504.1, read as the reverse complement.
GCTTTCAGGCAAGTCAACCCCAAGATGGCATGACACTGCCATATCCGGGATGTTGAATAGTACCTGGGGAGCTGGGGGGGTGCCGTTGATGTGGAGCAAGACACAGCAGCAGAAAAGGATTCAGCCGAAGAAGAGGTTATGGAAGAGGATGGAGTAGGAGGAGTAGAGGAGGTAGCAGCAGGCCTGCCTGCAAGTCGTGGCGGTGTCACCAACTCCTCTGAAGAGCCACGCATTCCATGCTTGTCAGCCGTCAGCAGGTTTATCCAATGCGCAGTGTAGGTGATATACCTGCCCTGACCATGCTTTGCAGACCAGCTATCAGTGGTCATATGGACCCTTGCCCCAACGCTGTGTGCCAGGCATGCCATGACTTCCTTTCGCACAATCGAGTACAGGTTTGGGATTGCCTTTTGTGAAAAGAAATTTCGTCCGGGTACCTTCCACTGCGGTGTCCCAATAGATACAAATTTTTTGAAAGCCTCAGACTCCACCAGCTTGTATGGTAAAAGATGGCGGGCTAAGAGTTTAGACAAGCCAGCTGTCAGAGGCCGGGCAAGGGGGTGACTTTGGGAAATTGGCTTCTTACACTCAAACATGTCCTTGACAGACACCTGACTGTGGGCAGATGACCAGGAACTGCTACGTAAGAGAGACTGAGTGGAGGATGGTTGAGAGGGGGCAAGGAGGACAGCAGTGGTTGACGTGGCTGAAGATGCTGGAGCAGGAGGAGGATGGCGGCTTTGAGTTTGTGTGCTGCTTCTACTCATGTGTTCTTCCCATCGCGTTTGTGATGTGAGACCATGTGCCTTTGCAAAGCAGTTGTACCTAGGTGGGTGTTGGACTTCCCACAACTCCGTTTCTTTTGGCACAGGTTGCAAATGGCATCGCTGTTGTCAGAGGCAGACACAAAAAAAAAAGCCACACTGCTGAACTTAATTCTGGTGGTGGCAACAGCATGCGTTGATTGGCGTTCTGTCTGGGTGACCCCGGGTGCCGATGCATGCTGTACGACTGTGCCACTAGCTCCTTGCGACGACCTCCCCCTGCTTCCAACTCGTCTCCTCCTCCTCTCTGTCTCCCCATCTGAACTTTCCCCCTCTTCTTCTTCTCTTCTAGCGGGCACCCACGTGACATCCAAGGAACACATCATCATCAACCGCTTCACTTGTATCTGACAAATCAACAAAGGAAGCAGCAGCGGGTACAACATCAGCATCACACCGTACGTCCATGTCTGTAATGCTGCCTGACTGAGACATATCACTGTTAGCTACATCCTCTGTCAATGATGGATGCGCATCACTCATTTCTTCCAAATGATGTGTGAATAACTCCTCTGACAGATCAAGTGAAGCGGCTGTGGATCTAGTGTTGGTGGTGGAAACAGGAGGGCGAGTGGCACTGGTCACTTGAGAGGTGCCTGAAGCTAAGCTGGAGGTGGATGGTGCGTCAAGGTTAGGAGCTGAAGCTGTAGAAGATTGGGTCTCCTGTGTTAGCCATTCAACTAGGTCCTCCTCAGAACTTTTCATGTCCATGGCACATGGCCTCTGAACACTGTGCATAGTTGTAGGGTCTAAAGTAATCACAGCACCACGACCACGACGGCAACTGCGGGGTGTCCTGCCTCTGCCTGTCATTTTTTAAAAAATGTACACTTACACTACTATTAAACAAATTATGAGTGGTGGCACTGGGCAAGTGGGCACAGTATACGCTGTGAGCCTGGCACAAAAAGCAGACTGATGTTTCACAGTAAAAAAAGTATTTTTTTAAATATTTAGAATACTGTTATAACAAATATGATTGGTGGCACTAATTGGCAAGTGGGCCTGGCACACACGATGACAGGCAGGCAACTTCAATTAGATGACATTAGCAGACTGATGATTCACAGTCAAAAAAGTTTTTATTTTAAATATTTAGACTACTGTTATAACAAATATGATTGGTGGCACTAGTTGGCAAGTGGGCCTGGCACACACGCTGGCAGGCAGGCAACTTAAATTAGATGAAACTAGCAGACTGATGATTCACAGTCAAAAAAGTTTTTATTTTAAATATTTAGACTACTGTTATAACAAATATGATTGGTGGCACTAGTTGGCAAGTGGACCTGGCACACACGCTGGCAGGCAGGCAACTGCAATTCAATTGCACTAGCAGACTGATGATTCACAGTCAAAAAAGATATTATTTTAAATATTTACAATACTGTTATAACAAATATGATTGGTGGCACTAGTTGGCAAGTGGGCTTGGCACACACGGTGGCAGGCAGGCAACTTCAATTAGATGAAACTAGCAGACTGATGATTCACAGTCAAAAAAGTTTTTATTTTAAATATTTAGACTATTGTTATAACAAATATGATTGGTGGCACTAGTTGGCAAGTGGGCCTGGCACACACGCTGGCAGGCAGGCAACTCCAATTAGATGAAACTAGCAGACTGATGATTCACAGTCAAAAAAGTTTTTATTTTAAATATTTAGACTACTGTTATAACAAATATGATTGGTGGCACTAGTTGGCAAGTGGACCTGGCACACACACTGACAGGCAGGCAACTGCAATTCAATTGCACTAGCAGACTGATGATTCACAGTCAAAAAAGTTATTATTTTAACTATTTACAATACTGTTATAACAAATATGATTGGTGGCACTAGTTGGCAAGTGGGCCTGGCACACACGCTGGCAGGCAGGCAGGCAACTTCAATTAGATGAAACTAGCAGACTGATGATTCACAGTCAAAAAAGTTTTTATTTTAAATATTTAGACTACTGTTATAACAAATATGATTGGTGGCACTAGTTGGCAAGTGGGCCTGGCACACACGCTGGCAGGCAGGCAACTTCAATTAGATGAAACTAGCAGACTGATAATTCACAGTCAAAAAAGTTTTTATTTTAAATATTTAGACTACTGTTATAACAAATATTATTGGTGGCACTAGTTGGCAAGTGGGCCTGGCACACACGCTGGCAGGCAGGCAACTTCAATTAGATGAAACTAGCAGACTGATGATTCACAGTCAAAAAAGTTTTATTTTAAATATTTAGACTATTGTTATTACAAATATGATTGGTGTCACTAGTTGGCAAGTGGGCCTGGCACACACGCTGGCAGGCAGGCAACTTCAATTAGATGACACTAGCAGACTGATGTTTCACAGTCAAAAAAGTTTTTTTTTAAAAATATTTACAGTGCTGTTATAACAAATATGATTGGTGGCACTAGTTGGCAAGTGGGCCTGGCACACACGCTGGCAGGCAGGCAACTTCAATTAGATGACACTAGCAGACTGATGATTCACAGTCAAAAAAGTTTTTATTTTAAATATTTAGACTACTGTTATAACAATTATGATTGGTGGCACTAGTTGGCAAGTGGGCCTGTCACACACGGTGGCAGGCAGGCAACTTCAATTAGATGAAACTAGCAGACTGATGATTCACAGTCAAAAAAGTTTTTATTTTAAATATTTAGACTACTGTTATAACAAATATGATTGGTGGCACTAGTTGGCAAGTGGACCTGGCACACGCTGGCAGGCAGGCAACTGCAATTCAATTGCACTAGCAGACTGATGATTTACAGTCAAAAAAGTTATTATTTTAAATATTTACACTATTGTTATAACAAATATGATTGGTGGCACTAGTTGGCAAGTGGGCCTGGCACACACGCTAGGAGTCAGGCAACTGCAATTAGATTACACTAGCTGACTGATGTTTCACAGTCAAAATAGTTTTTTTTTAATATTTACAATACTGTTATAACAAATATGATCGGTGGCACTAGTTGGCAAGTGGGCCTGGCACACATGCTGGCAGGCAGGCAACTTCAATTAGATGAAACTAGCAGACTGATGATTCACAGTCAAAAAAGTTTTTATTTTAAATATTTAGACTAATGTTATAACAAATATGATTGGTGGCACTAGTTGGCAAGTGGGCCTGGCACACACACTGGCAGGCAGGCAACTGCAATTCAATTGCACTAGCAGAATGATAGTTCACAGTCAAAAAAGTTTTTATTTTAAATATTCACACTACTGTTATAACAAATATGATTAGTGGCACTAGTTGGCGATTGGGCCTGGCACACACGCTGGGAGTCAGGCAACTGCAATTAGATTACACTAGCCGACTGATGTTTCACAGTCAAAAAAGTATTTTTTTTAAATATTTTCAATACTGTTATAACAAATATGATTGGTGGCACTAGTTGGCAAGTGGGCCTGGCACACACGCTGGCAGGCAGGCAACTGCAATTCAATTACACTAGAAGACTGATGATTCACAGTCAAAAAAGTTTTTATTTTAAATATTTACACTATTGTTATAACAAATATGATTGGTGGCACTAGTTGGCAAGTGTGCCTGGCACACACGCTGGGAGTCAGGCAACTGCAATTAGATTACACTAGCTGACTGATGTTTCACAGTCAAAATAGTTTTTTTTTTAAATATTTACAATACTGTTATAACAAATATGATTGGTGGCACTAGTTGGCAATTGGGCCTGGCACACGTGCTGGCAGGCAGGCAACTGCAGTTCAATTGCACTAGCAGACTGATGATTCACAGTCAAAAAAGTTTTTATTTAAAATATTTACACTACTGTTATAACAAATATGATTCGTGGAACTAGTTGGAAAGTGGGCCTGGCACACACGCTGGCAGGCAGGCAACTTCAATTAGATGAAACTAGCAGACTGATAATTCACAGTCAAAAAAGTTTTTATTTTAAATATTTAGACTACTGTTATAACAAATATTATTGGTGGCACTAGTTGGCAAGTGGGCCTGGCACACACGCTGGCAGGCAGGCAACTTCAATTAGATGAAACTAGCAGACTGATGATTCACAGTCAAAAAAGTTTTTATTTTAAATATTTAGACTATTGTTATAACAAATATGATTGGTGTCACTAGTTGGCAAGTGGGCCTGGCACACACGCTGGCAGGCAGGCAACTTCAATTAGATGACACTAGCAGACTGATGATTCACAGTCAAAAAAGTTTTTATTTTAAATATTTAGACTACTGTTGTAACAATTATGATTGGTGGCACTAGTTGGCAAGTGGGCCTGGCACACACGGTGGCAGGCAGGCAACTTCAATTAGATGAAACTAGCAGACTGATGATTCACAGTCAAAAAAGTTTTTATTTTAAATATTTAGACTACTGTTGTAACAATTATGATTGGTGGCACTAGTTGGCAAGTGGGCCTGGCACACACGGTGGCAGGCAGGCAACTTCAATTAGATGAAACTAGCAGACTGATGATTCACAGTCAAAAAAGTTTTTATTTTAAATATTTAGACTACTGTTGTAACAATTATGATTGGTGGCACTAGTTGGCAAGTGGGCCTGGCACACACGGTGGCAGGCAGGCAACTTCAATTAGATGAAACTAGCAGACTGATGATTCACAGTCAAAAAAGTTTTTATTTTAAATATTTAGACTACTGTTATAACAAATATGATTGGTTGCACTAGTTGGCAAGTGGACCTGGCACACGCTGGCAGGCAGGCAACTGCAATTCAATTGCACTAGCAGACTGATGATTCACAGTCAAAAAAGTTATTTTTTTAAATATTTACACTATTGTTATAACAAATATGATTGGTGGCACTAGTTGGCAAGTGGGCCTGGCACACACGCTGGCAGGCAGGCAACTTCAATTAGATGACACTAGCAGACTGATGATTCACAGTCAAAAAAGTTTTTATTTTAAATATTTAGACTACTGTTGTAACAATTATGATTGGTGGCACTAGTTGGCAAGTGGGCCTGGCACACACGGTGGCAGGCAGGCAACTTCAATTAGATGAAACTAGCAGACTGATGATTCACAGTCAAAAAAGTTTTTATTTTAAATATTTAGACTACTGTTATAAAAAATATGATTGGTTGCACTAGTTGGCAAGTGGACCTGGCACACGCTGGCAGGCAGGCAACTGCAATTCAATTGCACTAGCAGACTGATGATTCACAGTCAAAAAAGTTATTATTTTAAATATTTACACTATTGTTATAACAAATATGATTGGTGGCACTAGTTGGCAAGTGGGCCTGGCACACACGCTAGGAGTCAGGCAACTGCAATTAGATTACACTAGCTGACTGATGTTTCACAGTCAAAATAGTTTTTTTTTAAATATTTTCAATACTGTTATAACAAATATGATTGGTGGCACTAGTTGGCAAGTGGGCCTGGCACACACGCTGGCAGGCAGGCAACTGCAATTCAATTGCACTAGTAGAATGATAGTTCACAGTCAAAAAAGTTTTTATTTTAAATATTTACACTACTGTTATAACAAATATGATTGGTGGCACTAGTTGGCAATTGGGCCTGGCACACACGCTGGGAGTCAGGCAACTGCAATTAGATTACACTAGCCGACTGATGTTTCACAGTCAAAAAAGTATTTTTTTAAAATATTTTCAATACTGTTATAACAAATATGATTGGTGGCACTAGTTGGCAAGTGGGCCTGGCACACACGCTGGCAGCCAGACAGGCAACTGCAATTCAATTACACTAGCAGACTGATGATTCCCAGTCAAAAAAGTTTTTATTTTAAATATTTACACTATTGTTATAACAAATATGATTGGTGGCACTAGTTGGCAATGGGCCTGGCACACACGCTGGCAGGCAGGCAACTTCAATTAGATGACACTAGCAGACTGATGTTTCACAGTCAAAAAAGTTTTTTAAAAAAAATATTTACAGTGCTGTTATAACAAATATGATTGGTGGCACTAGTTGGCAAGTGGGCCTGGCACACACGCTGGCAGGCAGGCAACTTCAATTAGATGACACTAGCAGACTGATGATTCACAGTCAAAAAAGTTTTTATTTTAAATATTTAGACTACTGTTGTAACAATTATGATTGGTGGCACTAGTTGGCAAGTGGGCCTGGCACACACGGTGGCAGGCAGGCAACTTCAATTAGATGAAACTAGCAGACTGATGATTCACAGTCAAAAAAGTTTTTATTTTAAATATTTAGACTACTGTTATAACAAATATGATTGGTTGCACTAGTTGGCAAGTGGACCTGGCACACGCTGGCAGGCAGGCAACTGCAATTCAATTGCACTAGCAGACTGATGATTCACAGTCAAAAAAGTTATTATTTTAAATATTTACACTATTGTTATAACAAATATGATTGGTGGCACTAGTTGGCAAGTGGGCCTGGCACACACGCTAGGAGTCAGGCAACTGCAATTAGATTACACTAGCTGACTGATGTTTCACAGTCAAAATAGTTTTTTTTTAAATATTTTCAATACTGTTATAACAAATATGATTGGTGGCACTAGTTGGCAAGTGGGCCTGGCACACACACTGGCAGGCAGGCAACTGCAATTCAATTGCACTAGTAGAATGATAGTTCACAGTCAAAAAAGTTTTTATTTTAAATATTTACACTACTGTTATAACAAATATGATTGGTGGCACTAGTTGGCAATTGGGCCTGGCACACACGCTGGGAGTCAGGCAACTGCAATTAGATTACACTAGCCGACTGATGTTTCACAGTCAAAAAAGTATTTTTTTAAAATATTTTCAATACTGTTATAACAAATATGATTGGTGGCACTAGTTGGCAAGTGGGCCTGGCACACACGCTGGCAGCCAGACAGGCAACTGCAATTCAATTACACTAGCAGACTGATGATTCCCAGTCAAAAAAGTTTTTATTTTAAATATTTACACTATTGTTATAACAAATATGATTGGTGGCACTAGTTGGCAATGGGCCTGGCACACACGCTGGCAGGCAGGCAACTTCAATTAGATGACACTAGCAGACTGATGTTTCACAGTCAAAAAAGTTTTTTAAAAAAAATATTTACAGTGCTGTTATAACAAATATGATTGGTGGCACTAGTTGGCAAGTGGGCCTGGCACACACGCTGGCAGGCAGGCAACTTCAATTAGATGACACTAGCAGACTGATGATTCACAGTCAAAAAAGTTTTTATTTTAAATATTTAGACTACTGTTGTAACAATTATGATTGGTGGCACTAGTTGGCAAGTGGGCCTGGCACACACGGTGGCAGGCAGGCAACTTCAATTAGATGAAACTAGCAGACTGATGATTCACAGTCAAAAAAGTTTTTATTTTAAATATTTAGACTACTGTTATAACAAATATGATTGGTTGCACTAGTTGGCAAGTGGACCTGGCACACGCTGGCAGGCAGGCAACTGCAATTCAATTGCACTAGCAGACTGATGATTCACAGTCAAAAAAGTTATTATTTTAAATATTTACACTATTGTTATAACAAATACGATTGGTGGCACTAGTTGGCAAGTGGGCCTGGCACACACACTAGGAGTCAGGCAACTGCAATTAGATTACACTAGCTGACTGATGTTTCACAGTCAAAATAGTTTTTTTTTTAAATATTTTCAATACTGTTATAACAAATATGATTGGTGGCACTAGTTGGCAAGTGGGCCTGGCACACACACTGGCAGGCAGGCAACTGCAATTCAATTGCACTAGTAGAATGATAGTTCACAGTCAAAAAAGTTTTTATTTTAAATATTTACACTACTGTTATAACAAATATGATTGGTGGCACTAGTTGGCAATTGGGCCTGGCACACACGCTGGGAGTCAGGCAACTGCAATTAGATTACACTAGCCGACTGATGTTTCACAGTCAAAAAAGTATTTTTTTAAAATATTTTCAATACTGTTATAACAAATATGATTGGTGGCACTAGTTGGCAAGTGGGCCTGGCACACACGCTGGCAGGCAGGCAGGCAACTGCAATTCAATTACACTAGCAGACTGATGATTCACAGTCAAAAAAGTTTTTATTTTAAATATTTACACTATTGTTATAACAAATATGATTGGTGGCACTAGTTGGCAAGTGGGCCTGGCACACACGCTGGGAGTCAGGCAACTGCAATTAGATTACACTAGCTGACTGATGTTTCACAGTCAAAATAGTTTTTTTTAAAATATTTACAATACTGTTATAACAAATATGATTGGTGGCACTAGTTGGCAATTGGGCCTGGCACATGTGCTCGCAGGCAGGCAACTGCAGTTCAATTGCACTAGCAGACTGATGATTCACAGTCAAAAAAGTTTTTATTTAAAATATTTACACTACTGTTATAACAAATATGATTGGTGGCACTAGTTGGCAAGTGGGCCTGGCACACACGCTAGGAGTCAGGCAACTGCAATTAGATTACACTAGCTGACTGATGTTTCACAGTCAAAATAGTTTTTTTTAAAATATTTTCAATACTGTTATAACAAATATGATTGGTGGCACTAGTTGGAAAGTGGGCCTGGCACACACGCTGGCAGACAGGCAACTGCAATTAAATACCACTAGCAGACTGATGTAAAAGTTTTTTTTTAGAAAAAAGTTACACTAATGTTACAACAGATAGGAGTGGTGGCACTGAGGATGGAAGTAGGCACAGTATATGCTGGCAGCCTGACACACAGGCTGGCACTAGTGGCAGGCACAGCCTGGTCTGGCAACTAAAATTAAATAACACTAGAAGAGGACTGATGTAAAAGTTTTTTTTTTTTAAATTTACACTAAAGTTACACCAGATATAAGTGGTGGAAAACAGAGCTATTAATCACAGTATATGATGTGGGCCTGACACACAGGCCTGATGGAAAATGAAATTAGATTACACTAGCAAAATTATGTAAAGGTTTTTTTTTTTTAATTTAAAATAATGTTAACCAGATGTCAGTGGTGGCACAGAAGAATTAATCACAGTATATGATGTGGGCCTGACACACAGGTCTGATAGAAAATGAAATTAGATTACACTAGCAAAATGATGTAAAAAAATTTTTTTTTAAATTTACACTAAGGTTACACCAGATATCAGTGGTGGCACAGAGCAATTAATCACAGTATATGATGTGGGCCTGACACACAGGCCTGATAGAAAATTAAATTAGATGACACTAGAAAAATAATGTAAACATTGTTTTTTTTTAATTTACACTAATGTTACACCAGATATCAGTGGTGGCACAGAGCAATTAATCACAGTATATGATGTGGGCCTGACACACAGGCCTGATAGAAAATGAAATTAGATTACACTAGCAAAATAATGTAAAAGTTTTTTTTTTTTAATTTACACTAATGAAAGACCAGATATCAGTGGTGGCACAGAAGAATTAATCACAGTATATCCTGTGAGCCTCACACACAGGCCTGATAGAAAATAAAATTAGATTACACTAGCAAAATAATGTAAAAGTTTTTTTTTTAATTTACACTAATGAAACACCAGATATCAGTGGTGGCACAGAAGAATTAATCACAGTATATGCTGTGAGCCTCACACACAGGCCTGATGGAAAATTAAATTAGATTACACTAGCAAAATGATGTAAAAGTTGTGTTTTTTTTAAATTTACACTAATGCTTGTTAAGCAGATATCAGTGGTGGCACAGAGCAATTAATCACAGTATATGATGTGGGCCTGACACACAGGTCTGATAGAAAATGAAATTAGATTACACTAGCAAAATGATGTAATTTTTTTTTTTTAAATTTACACTAAGGTTACACCAGATATTAGTGGTGGCACAGAGCAATTAATCACAGTATATGATGTGGGCCTGACACACAGGCCTGATAGAAAATTAAATTAGATGACACTAGAAAAATAATGTAAACATTTTTTTTTTTTTTTAATTTACACTAATGTTACACCAGATATCAGTGGTGGCACAGAGCAATTAATCACAGTATATGATGTGGGCCTGACACACAGGCCTGATAGAAAATAAAATTAGATTACACTAGCAAAATAATGTAAAAGTTTTTTTTTTTAATTTACACTAATGAAACACCAGATATCAGTGGTGGCACAGAAGAATTAATCACAGTATATGCTGTGAGCCTCACACACAGGCCTGATGGAAAATGAAATTAGATTACACTAGCAAAATGATGTAAAAGTTTTTTTTTTTTTTAAATTTACACTAATGCTTGTTAAGCAGATATCAGTGGTGGCACAGAGCAATTAATCACAGTATATGCTGTGAGCCTCACACACAGGCCTGACAGAAAATGAAATTAGATTACACTAGCAAAATAATGTAAAAGTTTTTTTTTTTGTAATTTACACTAATGAAACACCAGATATCAATGGTGGAACAGAAGAATTAATCACAGTATATGCTGTGAGCCTCACACACAGGCCTGATGGAAAATAAAATTAAATTACACTAGCAAAATGATGTAAAAGTTTTTTTAAAAATGTACACTAATGTTAAGCAGATATCAGTGGGGGCACTAATCACAATATATGCTGTGAGCCTCACACACAGGCTGACAGCCAGGCAAATGCAAATGCAGTTCTAGCCCTAAAAATTGCTTTTTGGGGTGCTGTCCTTACAGCAGAGATTAGATGAGTCATTCAGGACTGTAGTGGACACTAAATACACTAGCCTAGCTATCTATTTCCCTATAATATCAGCAGCTGCAGCACTAAACCTCCTCTCACTAACAAAGCAGGATCGTAATGAATCTAAAATGGTTGCTGCCCAGGAGCTGGGAGGGTTTGTGAGGGAGTGTCTGCTGCTGATTGGCTCAAATGTGTCTGCAGACTGTGACATACAGGGTCAAAGTTTCCTCAATGATGACGAATAGGGGGCGGATCGAACATTGCATATGTTCGCCCGCTGCGGCGAACGCGAACAAGCTAAGATCACCGGGAACTGTTCTCCGGCGAACTGTTCGCAACATCACTAGTTCTTTGTAGAGTGCCAAAAGATTCTGCAGCACTAAGAAAATGGGTCTAAAATGCAAGGTAACAATTATGGGAGACAAAGGGATAGAGGGCCCTGCCAAGAGTTTCACTGTTGTAAATCAGGTCTCAAAAAGATGATCTACAAAGCAACTAGGCTTGTAGGCTTACATGCAAGGAGGTTCAAGGGGATAAGGAGAGGAACTAAGATAAGAAAATGTAAGTGTATATTATATGCATCCCTGAACAGTAGTCTTTAAGGTGTGCTTGAAAGTTTGAAAACTAGGGGAGAGTCTTGTGGAGAAAGGCAGAGAGAGAAGGAGGTCATGAGGCTAGTAAAGGGGATGCAATGGAGAGTGTCTGGAGATTAGGTTGGAGATATAGGATGGAGTAGTGTTATTGAGAGCTTTAAAAGTTAGAGTAAGGATTTTGTGTTTTATTCTGGCGGTTAAAAGAAGCCAATGAAGGGACTTGCAGAGAGGTGCAGCAGATGAGGAGTGATGTGTAACGAAGATCAGTCTGGCAAAGGCATTTATTATGGATTGCAAGGAAGATAGATATCAGCTAGGGAGTCCGGAGAGGACGACGTTGCAATAGTCAAGGGAGGAAATAATGAGAGAGTGGATTAAAGTCTTAGTTGTGTCTTGTGTGAGGAAGTGGCACATTTTGGAGATGTTTTAATGTGGAGGTGGCAGGAATTGGCCAAAGACTGGATGTGGGGAATGAACGAGAGATCTTAGTCAAGTGTGACCCCAAGACATCAGGCATGCAGGGTTGAAGTAATGATGTTATTATCAACAGTTAGAGAAAGTTCTGGGGTAGTTATTTTAGAAGGAGGGGGAAGATAAGAGCTCAGTTTTGGAGAGATTTAGCTTAAGGTAGTGAGAGGACATTGAGGATAAAATATTAGAAAGACAGTTAGTGACATGAGTTAGTAAGGAAGTGGATAGATCTGGTGCAGAGATGTAGATTTGGGTATCATCAGCATACAAATGGTATTCAAATTCACTGGACTGTACTAAGGAACCTAAGGATGATGTATGATAATGCTGCAGATCAACAGTGTCCAAGGCTGCAGACAGATCAAGAAGGGTTAAACAGAGAAAAGTGGTCTTTCCAGAAGTGTTTAGTTAAGGGGAAGTAGGGAAATAGGGTGATAGTTGGATGGGGATGATGGATCGAGAGAAGATTTTTTGAGTGTAGGTGTGATTAGGGCATGTTTAAAGGATGAGGGAAACTTACCTGTGCTGATGGAGAGATTACAAATATGTACAATACATTTATTTATAAAACTGTCAGGCCGCTTCTTTTGTCACACACAGCCACTAACTCACATAAGGTCTCATTATGCACAGCACACAACTGTATGCTGTGCATAGTGAGACCATGTGAGTTAGTGGCTGTATTTGACACAGGAAGCGGAGTCAACTATAACACCCCCACCTCCTATTACAACTTCTCTCTCAGCTCAAGATTTTGCCAGCTATTTCAATAACAAAATAGAATCCATCAGAAATTAAATCAGCTCTCAACATGCTACCGGTCTCAAACCCCCTCAAAACCTCACTATCATCCAAAACCCACATAGCCATAAATGTATCTCTTTTGCCCCTGTTATAGAGGATGACGTTTCTGCCCTTATACTATCCTCTCACCTCACTACCTGTCCCCTTGACCCCATCCCCTCACAGCTACTCCCAGCCCTCTCTTCTACCCTTACCCCTATACTCACACACATCTTCAACCTCTCACTCTGCACTGGTATATTTCCCTCATCTCTTAAACATGCACTGGTCACACCTATCCTCAAAAAACCTTCTCTTGACCCAACCTCCCCATCCAACTACCGCCCTATTTCCCTTCTCTCTCTTGCCTCGAAGCTTCTCAAAAAGCTAGTATATGTATGTTTATCCCATTTCCTTATACTAAACTCCCTCCTTGACCCACAGCAATCTGGATTTCGCCCCACCACTCCACTGAGACAGCAATTGCTAAGGTTGCCAACAACCAACTTACAGCAAAATCCAAAGGCCACTTCTCTCTGCTTATCCTCCTTGATTTGTCTGCAGCCTTTGATACTGTCGACCACCCTCTTTTGCTGCAAACTCTCCAATCCTTCGGCGTTTGCAACACAGCTCTCTTGTGGTTTTCTTCCTATCTGTCTAACCATACCTTTAGTGTAGCCTAATCTGGGGCATCCTCTGCCCCGTTACTACTTTCTGTTGGGGTACCGCAAGGCTCTATCCTTGGTCCCCTTCTCTTCTCAATCTACAAAAAAATGTTTAAGTTCCTTAATAAAGTCCCATGGTGTTCAATACCATTTGTATGCCGATGACACACAAATGTACATCTCTGCACCAGACCTATCTTCTTCCTTGCAAACCAGTGTCACTAACTGTCTTTCTCATATCTCATCTTGGATGTCCTCTCACTACCTTAAGCTCAATCTCTCCAAAACTAAGCTCCTTATTTTCCACTCTTCTTAAAAAATCTCCACCCCCAACTTCTCTATAACTGTCAATAACTCCATCATTACCCCTACCCCACATGCTCGATGTCTTGGGGGTCACACTTGACTCAGATCTTTCTTTCACTCCTCACATTCTGTCCTTGGCTAAAGCCTGCCGCATCCATCTTAAAAAAATCTCTAAAATTAGACATTTCCTTTCACAAGACACAACTAAGATTCTAATCCACTCTCTAATCCTTTCCCGCCTGAATTACTGCAACTCCACCCTCTCTGGTCTCCCTAGCTGCCACCTAGCTCCTTTACAATCCATAATGAAAGCCTCTGCCAGGCTCACCTTCCTTACACATTGCTCTTCACTTGCTGCACCTCTCTGCCAGTCCCTTCACTGGCTTCCTTATGCCTCCAGGCTTAAACACAAAATTCTCACTCTGACATACAAAGCCCTCAACTGCACTTTTCCCTACATCTCAGACCTTGTCTCCATATATTCTCCCTCCTGACCCCTTCGCTCTGCCCACAATTTCCTACTCTCCTCCTCTCTTGTTACCTCCTCACATTCTCGTTTTCAAGACTTCTCCCATTTTGTGGAACTCTCTGGCCTTGCTCCACAAGACTCTCCCCTAGTTTTGAAAACTTCAAGCACTCCCTAAAGACTGTACTATTCAGGGATGCATACAACCTACACTAACCTTTCCTAACTCCACTGCTATCCCCTTGAACCCCTTAGAATGTAAGCCTTTGAGCCCAGCTGTTTGTAGATCACCCGCATAAGAGCAGATTACAACAGTGCAGCTCTCGACAGGGACCTCTACCCATTTAACCCTCTATAAATGTTACCTTGTATACCGCCTATGTTTATAGCACTGCAGAATCTGTTGGTGCTCTACAAATACCTGATAATAATAATAAAATTAATAATAATAATACAAAAACATTATTAATAGATAAATTCAGTACAGATATTGATATAGTATAATGTATATATATACATACATATATATATATATATGTATAAATATATATATATATATATATATATATATATATATATATATATTTATAAAAGAAAGAATTTAAGGGAACCATAAGCTCGTGTCATAAAGACAGATAATTCAACACTCAGCACTCAAATCAGTATTTCTATCAAAATTGAATTTTCTAAGGATATTCCATATAAATGAAAAGAAAAAACATTAAATATATCCAGATGAATACAAAACATCAATAAAGTCTTTTTGATTAATTAAAGCTTGTCAAAAATTCACGATTTAAAAAAATATAACTATAGTATAAACATAAATGGCAAGATAGTTCATGATTCCCATAAATCATTTTTTTAATTTTAAATATATACTCAGGAAAGACAACAATTTATGTAAGTAGAAATATTTACGTCTCTTTCCTTATTGTAAAAAAGTCTACCTTAATGAAACTAATGGTGCCTTGAGGGACTGGTCATGGTGTTTTGGGCTGTCCAACAGATATGGCAGATATCTTTTAACTTACACCTTAGCTCAGCATGGGGAATTCATAAAGTCTCTATTTCATAAGTTTATCTTGTTTAATGGTTGTGTATCATTACACTATATGGCCAAAAGTATGTGAACACCTGACATCACAGCCTAATATTGTCGCCAGTCTTCTGGAAGGCTTTCCACAAGGTTTTGGAGTGTGTTTAAGGGAAATTGTGCTCATTTGGTGAAAAGATAATTTGTGAGGTGAGGCACTGATGTTGGACACAATCAGCTTTCCAATTCATCCCAAAGGTGTTCAGAGGGTTGAGGTTAAGGCTCCTTGTAGGCTACATGAGTGCCTCCTCACCAAACGTATGCAACCATATCTTCATTGGCCTTGCCTTCTGCACAGGGGAACAGTAATGCTGCAACAGGAAATGGTCTTAATCAAAGTTTGGAAGCACCAAAATGTTTAAAATGTCTGTATCCTGTATCATTAAGAAGAACCTTCACTTCAACAAATGGGCCTAGACCCAACAGCCCCATACTGTTATCTCTCTTCCACCAAATTTTACAGTAGGCACTATGCATTCCGATAGGTAGCATTATTCTGGCATCCACCACACCTGAATTCTTCCAGATAGTTTAAAGTAGTTCAGCACTCCAGAGAACATGTTTCCATTGCTTCAGAGTCCAGTGGCTTTACATCACTCCAGCTGACATCTGGCATTGCTCATCTTGATATGAGGCCTGTGTACATCAATCTTAATGGAAACCAATTTCATGAAGTTCCCAATGCACAGTTATTGTACTCATCTTGCTTCCAGAGGCAATTAGGAACTCTACAGAGAATAATGCAACAGATGGTTGATGGTTTGTATAGGCTGCTTCAGTAGCCCCGCTCTACATGATCCACCACTTCATGGATAGGCTGCTGTTGCTCCCAAGCACTTCTATTTTACAATAATAACACTTAAAATTGACAGGCGGTAAAGGTGTCATCCTATGAAAGTGTCACTGTTAAAACTCATTAAAGGGCCATGATACCCAAACTTTGAAACACTTGTAAGTGATGCAGCATAGCTGTATAAAGCTGACTAGAAAATATCACCTGAACATCTCTATGTAAAAAAGAAAGATAATTTACCTCAAATGTTCAGTAGCCACATCCCATTGTAAAGGACGTCTAAGCAATGTAACAAGTTTGGGGCAAAACTTTGCACCAAATTTGGAGAACTAATATTGTTCCCTTGCTTTGTAATGAGAGACAAAGTTGTAACATAATCCATAAGTAGTAATGTATTTTTCATTTGTATCCCTATATCTACTAGTTCTACTAGTGCACCAAATATGGAGCAATACTATTGTTTGATTTAGAAAGAGTATAGAATTTTAATAAAGTTTCTAATTTACTTGTATTATGTAATATGTTTCATTCGGTTGCAGCATTGAACATAAGCTTTCTGTGCTTTCAGACTCCCATTGATTACTATGGCATCCGCGGCATCAAGGGTGGCGATTTGAAAACTAGGTATGCTGTGTCGGAATAGATAATTAATTTCTATTTGAAATTTATATAAATAGAAGCAATTTACAGATATCCTAAATTACAGTGACAATAAGTACTAGATTATATTTAACAATTATTGTATGTTCAAGAGAATGAAACAATGAAATTGAGATTGTTAATTTGACAGCTTGTTCATCATTCCAGAAAAAATCATAATACGACACAGATCAAGATAATATTGAATTCTCGTAGTGTATTGATGGAAATGTATTCAACATATGCTACGCAGTTTCTCTGTGACTACACTTTATCAAAATATAAACAGGCATTTGTCAAATATGGCTCAATTTGTTTGAATATTTGAATGATATTTCTGGCTCAGTTTAAATAAACAGATCATATAAGCAACATAGCACAGACTAATATAAAATAAATAAAGATAACATAGCTTAGACTGTAATATAAAATAAATAAACAGTACATAAACTTACAGATTAACAGTAAGAATTTAGCATAATAATAAAGATTAAAGCACAAACCCAAATTACAAGTGGAGTGTTATTGATAGTACAGGTTGCAATTTCAATATTGTTTTTGGATGGCGGGGACAGGGCCGCCATCAGGGGGGGACAGGGGTGACTCCTCTCAGGGGCCCAATGTTCTATGTTTGTTTGGAGTAGATGTAAATATACATATATATATACATATATACATATATATATATACAATATAAATATACATCTTTTATTCTGGAGTGCTGCCATCTGCCTCTTTTTTCTACATTTTATTTGGGACTTTTTGGTGTGGAGTCCTGGATGGCGTGGTCACCCGTTTGATACTAAGGTGCTCGAGAGTATACATATTTCACTAAACAACTATGCACAGTGTGAGACAGACTTGGCACTTTGCACAGTGTGTGCCTGAGTCAGACGGCAGATCACTTTCATTTGCAGAGGATGTAAAACTTACTTAGCAAATGTTTTTTATTTCTTTGTGCAATTTCCTATTGTAACTTCAGTGTGGTAGTAGTTGTATGGTGGGGCCAGGGGTCCATAAAAACACATTTTTTTTAGCAGCAGTGTATTTATGATTATTTGACAATGCTGTAGAAAGTTTCCTCCTCAATACACAAATGGTAGGTGCCCTTTTGGCAGATATGTATTTTTATATATATATATATATATATATATATATATATATATATATATATACAGGGTTGTATGGTATGTGCACTCTCACCAACAAACTGCAACTTGCCAGGGTGCTGTAGACAGGTATCTAAATCTCCAAAATAAGAAAAGCACTCACTGGACTGTGGACATCAGTGTAAATAAAGAATTTATTGTGACGTTTCAGGACTAGAAGCGTCCCTTCCTCTGATAAATAACAAGTGAAAAATCAAAACATTTATAAGCCTACAAACCACTCCCCCAGGTGAGCTACCAATCAAAATGAGCCGTGTGCAAAACAAGCCTAAGCCTCTGTCATTAGTGAATTACTGTTCAAAACACTGTGAAATATGTATAATATTTAAATAATGAAAGTGTGTTTTAGTATAATAACATAGCTATTAAGATAAGAGTGAAACTTATATTATATATATATATATATATATATATATATATATATAATTCCAGTTTACCACCCCTTTATGCAAGGACTTTCCAGGTGCAAGGAGGCATTTTATCTAAGATTTTTATATCTGCATAAAATGTTATACTCTCAGACTAAGATTGCTCAGTGTTTGAAATGAGACAGTTTAACTTAAAACTGTTCAGTTTACACTGCAGCTGACTTAATTTTGAAATACATACCAACAAGCCTAAATCCTGCATTTAACCAGATCTAATGGTATGAGTACCACAGCTTATGGTTCCACCAAGACTATATAGAGTACAGCATTTTCAAAATCCATAAGTACAGCTAACAGATGGGAACATTTGTACACTATATTTGAAGTGGTGCTCTTGGTTGGGGAAAATGGGGAAAAAACAAACAAACATATGTCAGTACTTTTCTTCATCTAGCCATCTACCCAGATCATTAATGTACAATTTTGAATTCACAGAGTTATTTTTGTTTGCACATTTACAAATATGATTCTTTAAAAAGTGATCTCTTAATTTTTGCATTTTTTTATCATGCATGTCACACACTGTTGATTTATGCATAAATGTTTCCTCCTGTGAGTGTTTCTGTGGGTGTCTGTGTTTATGTCATTGTGCTTTGGCTTGTGTCTCTATGAGTGTGTATGTATTTTTTTCTGTGGGTCTCTCTGTGAGGGTGGGTGTGTATGTCTTTGAGCTTTTTCTATGGGTGTCTCTGTGAGGGTATGTGTATGTTTGTCTTTGTGTATTTTCTCTGGATGCCTCTGAGGGTGGGTGTGTATGTCTGTGTTTTCTGTGGATGTCTCTGTGAGAGTATGTGTATGTATGTCTGAATTTTCTATGGATGTCTCTATGAGGGTGTGTGTTTTCTGTGGGTGTCTCTGTGAGGGTTTGTGTATGTCTTTGTGTGTTTTCTGTGGATGTATCAGTGAGGGTGTGTGTATGTATGTCTTTCTGTGTTTTATGTGGTTGTCTCTCTGTGTGTGTATGTCTTTGTGTGTTTTCTGTGGGTGTCTCTGTGTGCGTGTGTGTGTATGTCTTTGTATGTTTTCTGAGGCTGTCTCTGTCGGTGTTTCCTTGGGTGTATGTGCAAGTTTGAGTTTGTGTGTGTGTGTCCATTGTCAGTTCCTTTTTAGGACATTTTGACCTTACTACTGATTATTCACTTCTTTCTACAGACTTTGAGACTAATGAGACCTTTCCGGAAGTCACCTAATCCACCATTTAACCTTTAAATTATTATTTAGGCAGTTCAGGGCCCTTCCTTTCAGCCACTGCATTAGGATGTCATCATTTAGTTTGCATCTTCCTTTACAAAAAGATAATCAGAACTCCATATTATGTTTTCTAAATCTCCTTTTTTTTTTACAAAACTGTAGTTACCTCATTACTTGTCAGGTCAATGTAGGCAAGTGCTGAGTGTCTGTTTGGGTGTCTGTTTCTGAGTGTGTTTCTTTGCGTGTCTGCTAGAGTGTCTGTATGTGATTCCTTATGTGTGAGTGTGTGTGTGTGTGTGTGTGTGTGTGTTTGTTTCAGTGTATGAGTGTGTCTGTGTGTTTGTATGTTACTACCTTTACAACATTTCCAAGTTTAAATAGACACTTAAGAATAAAGTGCATATCACTTTTAGTCACTTGGTCAAAAATTGCACATGTCAAAGGGGGGAGGGAGGGCTGATCAATGGTTAAGTCAGGGGCCCTAATATTTCTAGTAGCGGCCCTGGGCGGGGCCGTCTTTTACAAGGAGCTTTCAGAACCTCTTTTTCCCACCTCAGAGCTCAACAGAAAACCTCAGGAGAAAAGGCCAACAATAGTGCAATATTGCTTAGCAAACAGACTGCACTAAAAGGAACATATGGGGATACTTGAAGAATTTGAAGATTGTATTCAGAAATCACTGAAATCATCAATGACAGAAAATACCAGCTTTAATAAAATCCAATAAAAAGCCCAAAAAAGCCCAATTGGTTTCAGCATGCACCACAGACTTTTTCAAGAGCAGTTAAAAATACAATGAAATAGCTTTTTTATCTTTTATCTACAATAATTACTATGAACCTCAGCAATCTGCAAGTCTAACCTTTGCTGCAGTTTAGTTATACTTTTCACAAATAGGCTATAGACTGACTCCCTTCCTCCAGCAGTATTTGATGCTCTTGATCAATGTACTTTAGGCATAGGAAGTAAAAAATTGCAGCAACAATTAACACCAAAGAGAAAAGATGACTCAAGTTGCTGATGCCCTAAATGAATCTCAGATCTGATAAAAAAAAAATCCAAAAAGCTAGAGACTAGCAATATACTTTTAGGACCTGTGACAGACACACTACACAAACAACTCTTTTGCCAGCTATTAGTATGAACCACAACATTTGTCCTCACCCATTTGTTGACATTAATTTTATATAGCAGAAACAAAATAAATGCACAGTGATGTATGAATTTATTTATATATTTATTTTTATTGAAAATTTTCAAAAGATTAATACAAAACATAAATTAGGTACATAGCAAGAAACAAGAAGAACAAAGTGTGCAATCTTAAAGAGACAGTGTACTGTGAAATTGGTCCCCTTAAAGTGTTTACAAAAATTTGTTATATTAGAGCAGAGTTTAAAATTTATGGGACATTCTGACTTATGGTATATTTTTGCATTTAAAATAGCTATCTATGCTAATTGAAATCAATCAAATGTCCTGAGCTTGCACGGAGAGCAGACCTCATTAGCTTATTTCTTTATATTTACACAAAATTCTCTTGATCTTATCTATCTATACACACTGATACCAACACACATTTTATTATTACTCTGTCCAAACCCCCATTGGGAGATTGATTTTCATATAAACATCTGTGTTTGCGTAGCTTTTCTATAACTAGCACTAATGTACTAACATTTTCAGTATGGGTGGGGATACAACAGGCAAAAATGGCTATTTCAAATAACAAAACAAAGTTTATACAAATTTTATACACTCCAGCTAAAATGAATAATTTCAAACACATTAAAGAAGGAAAAAAACACAGTACACTGTCCCATTAAAGTTAGGCTGTCAATAGTTCATTTGAAGAACCTAATAGGAGTAGGACAGACAACATTAATACAGACACACTTCAAACAGAAAGCACATAGTGTAAGCATCTGGATATAAGCAGAATAAAATAAATGTGCAATTTTCCTTAGACATGTTAATCGTTCTGACAAAATAAAGAAGCTACTCTTGAACCTCACTGTAGGTGCAACTAAAGATAATATGGATATACTGATATTAGAAGATAATAGGACACTCTTGGACCTAAAATATAAAGCTCATTTGTACAGGCGTATAAGTAGGAGCTCATTGAATTTTAAATTTAGACTGCAGACCCTTGTCTTTATCTTATTTTATCACTATAAAAAGTTGAAATATAGGCTCACTAAGAGAAACAGTGAATACAATAATAAACATTGTATAAAACAAAGCCCCCAATAGTGTACATACTATTTAAAAAGTAGCCAACAAATATCAATAATTCACATTCTCAAAGGAGTGATAAAAATTGTACCAAGATTATAATAACAGAGGGTAGCCAATAGTGTGAGCTTCTATCCTTAACATGAGGAAATGCAGTTCATATTGAATGCGAAGGCTCTATGCCACTCAGACTTTTTTGCACTGTGGGAGCTGTACCTTAATATTTTAGTTGGTATGAAATAAATTGTTCTTTTACTTTTTTCAATTTTCCGACTTCATTGTATGTAATTGAAGCAGCATTGGATTTGGGTGCAATGCAAGATTACCCCAGTAATACTAACCAAAAGTGCACCAAATGTCAGTCAGATATAGCTATTTTTCTTTTTTATTTAAGTATTACAATATATTTTTGTTGAAGTCTTCCTTTTGCAGTTTTAATTAAAAAAAACAAACAGGAAATAACTATTACCTTTTAATAAAGTAGCCAAATAAATGAATTGCTTATCTAAATAGTGAAAGCTAATTGGCCTGGTTGTTATTAGTCAAATGAATATATAGTCAAACTTTTTATAGCTGGGGTATCCACTTTATTTCAAATACTTTTAAGAGCCATCATATCTGATGTAGACAATTGTGGAACCGAGAAATCCCGCTTCACATACAGTGTTGACGGCAGTTCTATCCATCTACTGTGGGGATCGATCAGTGAATTCTAAAAGATCAGAGAGATGGTAAGGTGGAAGCACTGAGTTGGAACTCATTGATGTTTTTATGCTGTCAGATTTTATTGTTAAGTAAGTGCATACAGCATTGCACTTTGATATTTTTAATATTACATACAGTTTGAAATTCCATGCACAGTTTTTGAACAACCTTGAAGGGCTCCTAAAATGTTCTGACAGTGCAAAATCTCAGTAAATTGTGTGTAAATTGTCTGTTTGATGCAGACACATTATAAAATTTAGGATGGTCAGTAGTAGGTATAAATCATTAATGTCCCTTAGCCTTAGGTTGGATTATCCCTCTAGAGTTTAACTCATTTAAATATTGTACCTATACTTCATGAGAGTTTACAATAGAAAAAGAAAAGAGTCAGGAGTAACGTTTATGTTCCAAAAGTTAACCTCAAAAAGTTATGTCAAGTTTGTAATTGGTATTGGTGGGTGTTTCAAAAAGCTCCTTCCTAACGGTTTTCTTTGCTCTGCAGTAGCACTGGGCATGTATAAAAGGCACTAACTTGGCAAATTGGAGCAGTTGGCACATTGTAAAGTTTGGAGTTGCTGCAGTAATGAAGGAGGGTGCATAGCACCATGCAGTACCGCTATAGAACCACCACTGGACCAAACTATCTTTACATGTCCCACATAGTAAAATATTTGAGAAAAAAAGACTAATTAAAAAGTTTTATAGTTTTGTGTTATTATTACCTTTAAATTAGTATAGATACTTTGTTAAATTTGAAATAATATAAAATTGCAACATGGTGTATACTTAATTAAATGACAAAACATCTTCCAATCGAAAAGGGCTAAATGCAAAATACTATAGTGCCTCATATTCTCGTGTGTATTATCTGTGACTTGCTTCTCCACATTTGCTTTTATAATTGTCTTATTTTCCTAGATCTTATGTTATTATCCCCCAGATAAAGTAGTTAAAGGTCTGCCTTTAACAGATGGTCAGGTGTTGGAAATAGCGGTATGAATTAATGAAGCACACAAGCAGAAATTCTGCACTGACACATTTAGCATGTACTGTATTTTAAATTATTTTAGCCATCGCAAGTGTCATAATTCCTTGACTCTTTTAAGAATTTGCTCTGAATTTCTCTTGACAGTTTCAGCCTAGTTGTTAAACATCCTGCCAAAATGGTACATATGTTTAATTCATTTGATTAGTAGTTGTATTATTAGCATAAATAATATGTTGCTAACCACTATTAACTACTTAGAAGTATAATTAGGCTTTGAATGTTGGATTTCAGTAATATTAAATTATATTCCATTATAAAGTCAATTAACATTAAGGGTCAGAACAAAAATGCTATGCTCGTGTGGTAGTTGAGTATATTACTTTTGACAAGTTTTTCTAATTGCTTTTGTTCAATTATTTTCTAAGTTGAATTAGCAATTTTATGCCTTCATTGTTACTTGTAGTCATATCCAAAAGATGCAAATATGCTAACTTGAAAACAAAGATACTAGTTAAACGTGGTATATTAGTCTGATTTTATTCATACTGGTAATCCAAAACTCAATATCAATTGATTAGAAAACAAACATACCAATACAAGATGTACATTATGACCTATTATGCTTTCTTTGTGATGTGCAATGGAACCATTGCCTCATACCTAGCAACATATTCCAGGTTTAATCATGATAGTTTTGGGATGTGCAATGGGTAGGGTTAGATATGTTCTGGATGTGGCTTTTGCACCAAGGAAGTCTTGATTGGCTGGGGGTATGGTGGGGAGTTTCATCAATTTCAATTTGCAAAAGTAGGACCTACAGGGATCTCAAGACTATTGCACAAAATGCTGGACAATTGATAGCTATGCTATAGAGACAGTAAACTCAATTTCTTTACAGGCCTTGATAAGGAAATTTCTCTAAGAAGGGCATACCCTAAAAATAGTTCACAGTCTACTAGAAGAATGTCCAGTTAATCACAAGGTTGTTATGAGAGTTCCCTGCTTCCATGATGTCAGTAGACTAAGGACCTGGTAATCTAACATTTCCCAAATCAGATATGAAAAAAACGCACTGACACTCGCAGGGGCTGACCTCAGGGATTTCTCTTATAAAGGGGGCTACAACTATATATAATTCATGGTAAAAATGTAAGATTATAGATTGTTTAATAAACAAGCTATATCTGGATTTTATATATAAAAAAAAAAATCTTGGGCAACATTACATATGCAGCGTCACCTGTAAAAGCCAGCGACGACAGTTTTTACGTGGTTTGGTATTACATATACAGCGCCGCATTTAAATGCGGCACAAAAATGTCACCCTTTGGCTGCAATTTTTACTCCCATAAGCTAACATAGAACCGCGTCGAAAATCGGTATCACATATTCAGTGCAAGGACTTACGCTACGAAAATGGAGAGATTTTACTCCATTTTCACATTGCCACACATAGGCAGGTGCAGCAAGCCTTGCACTGAGTATGTGAGCACCGTAACTCCCTGAAAATAGTAACTAACACCTAATGCATGTGCATTATCTATCTAACTCCTGAAAATAAATCACACCTAACGCATGCGCAATATCTACCTGTCAACCGCAATCCCCCATCGCAATAACTAATAAAGTATATTAACCCCTAATCTGCCAAACCCCACATCGCAAAAAATTTAATTAACCTATTAACTCCTAAACCGCCATCACCCCACAACGCAAAATACCTTAATAAACTATTAACCCCTAATAATTATTATTATTATTATTTTTATTTTTTAAAGCGCAAACAGATTCTGCAGCCTCGCCACCCCTAATCCGCCATTCACCTATATCGGTACCTATTAAAACTATTAACCCTTAAACCACCATCCCCCTCAACACAATAAACTTAATTAGCCTATTAACCCCTAATCCGCAAAACCCACACAACGCAATAATGCTAATAAAACTATTCTCCCCTAAACCGCCAAACCCACACAACGCAAATAACTAAATTACTAAACCCCCTAACCTAACACCCCCTAACCTAACACCCCCTAAATTAACCCTAATTACCTAAATAGAAAAATACTAAGTTACAAACAAATAAAAAAAAGCTATTATTACTTAAAAATAAAAAACCTAAGATTAAATTAATCTAAGATTACAAAAATAAAAAGTCTAACATTACAGAAAATAATAAACAAAATTATCCAAAATAAAAAAATTAAACCTAATCCCTAAGAAAATAAAAAAGCCCCCCCAAATAAAAACAAATCAGCCAATAGGATTTCAGTAGCTCTCATCCTATTGGCTGATTTGAATTTGAAGCCAATAGGAATTCAAGGTACGCCATATTTAAACGCGTACCTTGAATTCAATCCTTAGTGTGCGGCGGTGATCGTACGAAGAGGATCTCCATGTTACATGGCTCTGCGGTCGCCGCTCTTGAGCTCCGTGGTCGCCGGTCTTCAGTTCTGCCGTCACCGGTCTTCAGTTCCGCCCTCTGTGCCGGCTTGTTCCTGGAAGAAGATAGAAGAGGCCGCAGCTTGGAAGAAAACTTCAGCGCAGGACTTTAGGGACCGTGAGTACCTACCTGGGGGTTAGATTTAGGCTTTTTTTTTTAATTTTTTTTTTTTTTTTTTTAGATTAGGATTTTAATGGGCACTCTTAAAAGAGCTGAATGCACTTTTAAGGGCAGTAAAAGAGCTTCATGCCCTTTTAAGGGCAATGCCCATAAAAATGCCCCTTTAGGGGCAATGGGTAGTTTAGTTTCAGTGTTAGGTTTATTTATTTGGGGGGATTTGGTGGGTGGGGGGATTACTGTTAGGGGGGGATTTAGTTTTTTTTTTAAAAATGCAAAAGAGCTGTTTAGCATTAGATTAGGGGGTGTTTTTATTTTCATAGAGATTAGGTTTAATTTTTTAATTTTGGATAATTTTGTGTATTATTTTCTGTAATGTTAGACTTTTTTATTTTTTGTAATCTTAGATTTATTTAATATTAGGTTTTTTATTATTAAGTAATAATAGCTTTTTTATTTTAATTGTTTGTAACTTAGTATTTTTTAATTTAGATAATTGGGGTTAATTTAGTGGGTGTTAGGTTAGGGGGTTTAGTAATTTAATGACTTATTTGTGTTGTGTGGGTTTGGCGGTTTAGGGGTTAATAGTTTTATTAGGATTATTGAGTTGTGTGGGTTTGGTGGATTAGGGGTTAATAGTTTTATTAGGATTATTGCGTTGTGTGGGTTTGGAGGTTTAGGGGTTAATAATTTTATTAAAATTATTGCGTTGTGTGGGTTTGGCGGATTATGTGTTAATAGATTTATAAGGTTTGTTGCGATGTGGGTTAATGGCGGATTAGGGGTTAATATTTTTAATAGGGACTTTGCTATGTGGGTTAATGGAGGATTAGGGGTTAATACATTTATTAGGTAGATCACGATGTGGGTGAATGGCAGATTAGGGGTTAATAGTTTAATTAGGCATATTGCGTTGTGGGGGGTTGTCAGTTTAGGGTTTAATCATTTTATTATTAGTTACGATGTGGGTTTGATGGAGGATATAGGGGTTTTACGTGTCGGGTTTAGTTTTTGGAGGCAGGTTAGACTTTTATGGGAGATTTGATTTTTTTTTTTCTTAGGTGCCGGCAGTTTCTAAAGTGCCGTAAGTCACTGGCGACTCCAGAAATTTGTATTAACGCTTATTTTTGGACATCGCTAGTTTATCTGACTTATGACACTTTATGCCCTGCCAGGGCCGTATATGTAATATCCCGATGTGCAAGGTCAATTACGTGTGGCACCGGTTTCAGCAGTTGTGCAGAAGACTGCACCATAAATGTAATCTCGTCCCTTATGTATGAAAATTGTGTGGTTCTATGATTTTAATGATACTGTAAGAATAAAACTACAAATGCAATAATTAGTAATTTAATATTTCATATGGCATACAGGGATGTCTTATAAGAAATATAGATACCTGCAGTATAGAAACAAAAGTAACATAAGGGAAATTAAATTGTAATGTGCATAGCCTATAACAATAATGATTTATGTATAACTTGTATGTATGTAAATGAGAACCATATGCTCCTTGGTGATTTTTTTTTTATCTTCCCTCATAAATGTTCGTATTAGAAGCAAAACTGAGTTTTAGAGGCTGTGAAAATTGTATTCAGATTTAACCTTTTTTGCTGCATATATTTATCACTGTCAGGTTTATTTGCTTTTCATAATTGATGTATTTTCCCATGTTAAGCTATTGGATATGCATTACTATTATGCAATCCAATATTTGTCTTGGCAGAAATCATTATAAGTAAGCATCTTCTTTTCAAAATTAGCTCCTAAAATCACATTATCTTTTTGGATAAAGTCATGGAGAAATAACACTAGAATATTGCTGAATATTTTGTTTCATATTTTGTAATGACAACCTCCTTAAATTACTTTAAAAAAATATATTTAATAAAAGACAAAATGTAAATGCTCACTAATAGGAACGTTTGAGCTGGGCATTTCTATTAGACTTTTTCGGGGGCTGCTGTTAAAGTTATAGCACTGTTGACATGACATCATATCACAACTGCCCCCTGTGTTAATTATAATATTTTTTGTAGAAGTTAAAGTATTTTTAATGAAGACACATTTCTATAGCTGTAATAAAAATATATTAAATATTAATAACAGACATTTAATTTTCTTCTACACTGACAGCACACAAAGCTCATCTTTATAAAGGTCTTTACCATTTGAGTCACTCGGTTGTGCAAATATTTATTATGATAAATGTAGATGCTTATTGTATTAATCCAGTATATGACTTTATTATAACATCCTTAGTGTAAGCACAGATTTATCATTTTTTTTCAATTCACATCATCAAATATAATTTCTTTATGATGGGCAGTTATTTTCTAAGGTGCATTTTAATCAATAGGCACCAAATTGAGACCGAATTGCATTTCAGTCCATGGATTCTTCTTTAATGACATTTTGAACAAAATAATACATTTTTCCATGTAATAAATAGTGCAATATAAATAAAACTATCTTTAAATGCAGTAAACTTAAGCTGACCATATTCTTCTAAACATTAAATAAAAAATATATGCCAAAGTTGCTATTTTTCACTGAACGAATAAAGGCTTGTACCATTTAGTATTAAGATCTGATTATTTTGGCTTTCTTTTCTATGCTATACTAATCCATTTGAATTGGTAAAATCTACAAAATTACAAATACAATAATCCCAGTTCAGACATTTATTTTTTTGTTACTAGAAGGCAAACACAAAAATATTTGTATGATAATGGTGTTTTTTAAGTTTCATAATGACTTCATTGAGTTTTTTGAGAGTTTTTAACAATCCTTTATTGAAGGAAGTCATTAATATGCACACATATTACAAGTTGAAAGTAAATACGACTGCACAAAAACAAACTAAATTTGAACTTAGGTTAGCATGACTGATGACCTTGGGAAAAAAGTTAGCACTAAAAAAAGTTATATTAAACACTACATAAATACATTAGAATTAATTATTACACTCATATATACACTATATAATAAAAATGATTCACATAAATATTAAAAAATGTGTATGTATGTATACATATGTATATATGTTTGCTTATGTGTGTCTCTATACATCAACAAGTATACTCCAGCCTGTCCACTAAGATCCAATAATGACCTGCTCCTTGCATCTTAGATTATCACCTCATCTCATGCTAGACTGCAAGACTTCTGTCGTTCATCACCTACCCCTCTGGAACACTCTCCCTCGTGCTGTCAGGCTTTGTCCTAATCCTTCTTCTTTTAAATGCTCCCTGAAGACGTTTTTGTTCAGAGAAGCCTACCACCCAACTCAATAATAAATTAATTTCACTTACCTAACATTTCCCTCATCTAACTCTGCATTAACATCTTTCTCAATCTTGCAGTCCTCACCTGCTGCTTCTCAACTAGTGATGTCGCGAACCTAAAAATTTCAGTTCGCGAACGGCGGACTCGAACTTCCGGTATTGTTCGCGAACCGCGCAAACCGCCATTGACTTCAATAGGCAGGCGAACTTTAAAACCTACAAGGACTCTTTCTGGCCACAATAGTGATGGAAAAGTTGTTTCAAGGGTACTAACACCTGGACTGTGGCATGCTGGAGGGGGATCCATGGCAAAACTCCCATGGAAAATTACATAGTTTATGCAAAGTCTGCTTTTAACCCATAAAGGGCCTAAATCAACTAACATTCCCAAATTGTTTGCAATAACGTGCTTTAAAATGGAATTTTAAAGATTAACAATACTTTTACAACAACTAGAATTGGTGGCACTAATTAGCTAGTTTGTGACTGGCACACAGGCTGGCAGGCAGGAGGAAACTGCAATTCAATGGCACTAGTAGACTGAATATTTGCACTCCAAACAATTATGAATTTTAATTTTTTTGATACTGTTACAAGAATTATGATTGGTGCCATTAATTGGCTAGTTGGGCCTGGCACACAGGCTGGCAGATATGAGTCGTGGATGGTAGGTAGGGCAGCAATTTAACACAGTATGCTGTGTAAGTGACAAAAACACAGGCCTGATAGAAAATTAAGTTAGATTACACTAGCAAAATATTTTAAAATTTTAGATTTTAATATTAAAATAATGTTAAGAAGTGCAATGCACATATGAGTGGTCGCACTGGCTGGCTGCTACGTAGGGCAGCAATTAACAACAGTATGCTGTGTAAGTCAGATAGACAGTTAGACACAGGCCTGATAGAAAATAAAAATAGATTACACTAGCATAATGATTTAAATACTTTTTTGGGGGAATTTAAAGAAAAAGGTTAAGCACATACATATGAGTCGTGGCTGATAGCCTTGGAAGGGCAGCTATTAAAAACAGTAGGATCTGTAAGTCACAAACACACACGCCTGATAGAAAATACTATTAGATTACACTAGAAAAATGATTTAAATTATTTTTATGGGGGGGAAATTAAAAATAGGTTAAACACATATGAGTCGTGGCTCATAGACTAGGGAGGGCAGCAAGTAAACACAGTAGGCTCTGTATGTCAGCAAAACACACAGGCCTGATAGAAAATTATATTAGATTACACTATCAAACAAATTTAAACTTTTTTTTTTTAATATTTAAATTAAGGTGAAGAAGATATGAGTGGTGGGTGGCTGCCTGGCACAGACCAATTAACCAAAAGACTGAAAAAAAATGAGGTATATTAATGCTGAGTGAGCCTGACAGACACAGGCCTGATAGTAAATGTAATTAGATTACACTAGAAAAATTATTTAAATAAAAAAATTTAAAGTTAAAATAATGTTATAAACGGATATTAACACTGGTGGCTGGCACAGAGCAATGAACCAGAGTATATGCTGTGTGACACAGGCCTGATAGAAAATGAAAAAAAATTACACTAGCAAAATAATTAAAATTTTTGGTTAGTTAAATTTAAACTAATGTTGTTAGGGAGATATCAGTGGTGGCAGTAATCACAGCATATGCTGTGAGCCTTAAGCACACAGGCTGAAAGCCAGGCAAATGCTAATAAAAAAAATAGGAAAAAAAAAAAACGGCACGAAATATAGCCCTAAAAAGGGCTTTTTGGGGTGCTGTCCTTGCAGCAGAGATGAGTGGAGTCCTTCTGGACTGTAGTGGACACTAAATACACTAGCCTAGCTATGTTTTTCCTATTAATGTCAGGAGCAAAAACACAACACGTCCTCTCATTAAGAAAGCAAGGTCGTTATGAGTCTAAAATGGCAGATTCTGAGTAGCTGGGAGGGTCTGTGAGGGAGTGTCTGATGTTGATTGGCTCTAATGTGTCAGACAGCTGTGACATACAGGGTCAAAGTTTCCTCAATGATGACATATAGGGGCGGATCGAACATCGCCATGTGTTCGCCCGCAGACGCGAACGCGGACAAGCTATGTTCGATGGGAACCGTTCGCGGGCGAACAGTTCTGGACATCACAATTCTCAACCTCCTACCCTTCCCGATCGCAAGTTTCCACAGGAATAGGGTCCTTAGTTCCTCCAGTATGTGTTTGTAATATGTTGTCTTCTCTCTTACAAGTTTTATATAATGGTTTTATCTAAAATGAATTGTACACATGGACAGCGCTGCGGAATATGTTGGTGCTTTATAAATAAAGTATAATAATAATAATAATATATATCTATGTATATATATTTATATATATATATATATATATATATACAGACACACATCTATATCCATCAATCTATATCTATATATCTATATCAATATATCTATCTATATCTATATGTATATATATATATATATATAAATATATATATCTATATATCTAGCTCTATCTTTCTCTCTATATCTATATATCTCTATACCTCTATCTCTACATCTATCTCAATATCTCAATCTATCTCTATCTATCTCTCTGTCTCTATCTTACTCTCTCTCTCTCTCTCTCTCTATATATATATATATATATATATATATATATATATCCTCTCCAAGAACACAGGCACTCACTGGTCTTTATAAAAGGTAATCCTTTATTCAATCCATTAAAACGATAATAATAATACCATGACGTTTCGGCACAACATTGTACCTTTATCAAATGTATCAAAATATTAAAAGCTTCATGAAGCTTCATGTTCTTGGAGAGGATACAAATTGGCTTGCAGTGCACCTTGGCAGTCGAATTGGCGTAAGATTGTGCTGTCCTCTATCTGGACTATATATATATATATATATATATATACTGTATATATATATATATATATATATATATATATATATATATATATATATATACATATTTAAAATATATATAGAATGTTTTTTTCTATGTGAAGAACATTGAAATGTAAAATATTCATAACTACCTTCAGGTTTGAATGTTTTTTTCTATGTGAAGAACATTGGAATGTAAAATATTCATAACTACCTTCAGGTTAGCACTGTAGGTTTAACTCCTGTCAGGTTAGCATGCGAGCAATAAGTGTTAGTTTTTTTTCAGTTTGCATTCTCCATTGAAGTCCATAAGGTTAGCGTGGTAGCAATATTCTAAGTCTTCAAGTTAGCATGAGTTAGCTTTCACTTGCCCAATTTAACTTTCAACTTGTAATATGCGCGCTAACACATGCACATTAAGTTTACTTCTGCTGGTAATTTTGTGAACATGAGAAAGCACTAAATAGCACACCACTTGTAATCTGGCCTTAAACCTACCCCTATTAAAGTGAAGGTCCATTTTGATGAATTAGTGTCTGGTTTTTAATAAACCTATTAAAAACAAGGGCACTTTAATTCATCAAAATTGACATTTCACTGTTTTCTTCAAAAACTTACCTTTTAATCCTGGCAGCCGCTCCAGCACTTCCTCCGCCCGTCGCAAGCCGTCTTCTCGGGTCCAAAATGACAAATCCGGCTTCCTCCAATCACAGCATTGCTTCAGGCCAAGATTCACCCGGGGGGGAAGCTCTTATTGGAGGAAGCTTCATTTGTCATTTCTGACGTCTGCAGAGGCTTCCGACGGGCGGTGGAATCGCTGGAGCGGCATTCAAGATTAAGAGGTACGTTTTTGAAGAAAACAGTGAAATATCAATTTTGATGAATTAAAATGCCCTTCTTTTTAATTGTTTTATTAAAAACCAGGCACTAATTCATCAAAATGGTCCTTCACTTTAAGCACAATACAAACTACAAACTAGCAAGAATGTGCATAGATTAGCAGACATACAGCACAATTACCGGGATAGATTCTACCATACTAGGCTCCAAGCAGTCATCTCATACTTTTGTATTCTAAAACTGTCATTAAATTTTGTATGCTCATTTTTAGCAGAGTCACCAATCATTCAGTCTAAGCCTATATACAAATTCCTTATTTTTATTTAATATATCCTCTGATTGAGACTCTAGAATATGAGTATGGATTACAAAAAAACGATGATAATAATAATAATAATAATAATAAAAATAACCTTCCATATGTCCTCTATTCTATCAGATCTTTCTCAATTGTTGCCTTCCAACCAGAGATCTATTTGACATGTGTTTTAGAGTAAAGAATAAGACACTTACTTCATAGATACCATATGGTACATAGTATAATGCCAAGGAACAACATATCAAAGCTATATTTTTATTTCAGTATCGGACATTTGTTCAGTGATTCCTGTTGAGTAGAATAGCTATCCTGGACCTACATGAATAGATCAGGTTTGGTCTAGAATGAATCCCAGGCAGAAGATGTATCATTCCAAGAGCTACCAAGCTGATTTACTTATTACATTTTTTAGCCTCTGGACATTTTACATCTACATAATTATAGAAATCATGTTTTTCCAAGGTGATATTACTATGATAAGTATTGATTACATTGGATATATCATAAAGATTTGCATAGGGTTTCCAAAAAAAACAGGTAAAAATGACAGAGTTATTATTAAAATGTAAATGTACTTTCATTTAACCCTTTTTTTATATTATTTGAAAGGGACATTTTTGTTTATGTAAAAATGTAAGCTTGCCCTAACACCTCCTAAAGAGAGGCAAAAAAGCAAATTATGTAACATATGTGTCCAAAATACTGTAACTAAACTATTTGGTTTAGGAAATATGCAGCATTTTGTACACTTAGGATACAAACTTTGCTTTTTGATCTCTTTAGGGTGCTTGGGTCAGAAAAATGTTTTGCACAAATGAAAAAGACGTTAGAGAGATAGTAAACACCAAAAATGTTATTGTTAAAAAAGATAGATAATCCCTTTATCTACCATTCCCCAGATTTATATAACCAACACTGTTATAGAAATAAACTTTTTACCTCTGTAATGACCTTGTATCTAAGCATCTGCTGACTGCCTCATCTTCTCAGATCTTTTAACAGACTACATTTCAGGAAATTAATGCTGACTCAAACAACTTCACGTGCATGAGCACATTGTTATCTATATAAAAAACATGAACTAACGCCCTCTAGCTGTTAATAAATGTCAAATGTATTAATTTAAGAGGCGGCCTTCAAGGGTTTAGAAAATAGCATATGAGCCTACCTAGGTTTAGCTTTAAACTAAGAATAACAAGAGAACAAACAAATTTGATGATACAAGTAAATTAGAAAGTTGTTTAAAATGACATGCCCTCAGTTTCCGGGGGAGGAGCTCAGGTGCAGGGCTCCTGTTGCACCTGTTGAAGCATCACCTCCACCTTAGGCTATTGGCAAAACTTTCGCGCCCAAACCCTTAGCCCCAGGGCAGCCTAAAAATAGCTGGTTCATCGCTCCCGGAACCGTGGTAGTGCCTTGTCTATGCACTAAGCTGCAAATTGCAGCATTTATGGGTTCCTGCCGTTAATTGTTGAACAGACTCTGAGAGACTATCTGCGCCTACTTTCTTACTTTTTTCCCTCTCTATCCCGGTCTCCAAATAAGGAAGATACATTACTCTCCCCCCCTCTGTGTCTACCGGATCCTGACATACCTTGCTGTCTCTGAATTGTACAAAAATGGGAGATGCCACACCGCAAACTAACACCTAGAAGTTCTACCTGAACGGAGTCCTTCGCTTGGCTGGCTTGGCGGTGGTTGCGGGGGCTGGGCTGGGATCCCGCTCGCTGTCTTCCTGCATCAGCTGTGGTGTGGACTCCCCTGTGACCGGATCCTGCTCCCCTGCCGGGCCTCCCGCGGTGGCTGTCTCCCTTTGCTGATTGGTCCCTCGCTGTTTCTGGGTTGCCCTGAGGAGAAGGCTGGAGAGAGCTGGTTGGCTGCGCAATCTGCTGTTCTCGGTCCGGGTGTCCCCTCCCACCGGTGCTGCGTGAGGGGCACGGACCGCTGTCCTCATCTCCTTGGCTTGATCTGGCTGCCACCAACTCCTCACTCTCTGACACCGGCCTGTGACAACCGACCGTTTCTACTCCCCGCAGGTGAGGCCCGTCTACACAGGTGCTCCCCCTCCCACCGGTGCTGCATGAGGGGGATTGCCTTGGAAGAAAAACCTTAGGGATCCCAGCCTGCAACTGCAGACAACACCGGGTAACGTTCAAAATTGTAACTCTCTTTATTATATCCTACTACCCTTTTTTTTGGAACAGTGTCTGAGTATAGATACACAGGGGGTCAACTGGGATAGGAGTACCGGGATAGAGTATTATACAACTGGTATCTACTGCTTGATTAAATCCCCCTTGAAATAATTGCGGCTGACTTCAAAATAAGGGACACAAAACCACATCACTGGCCCTTCTCTTGTGGATTCGGCTTGTTTCTATTTTTGACCATATCCTGGATCATTAATTTTCACCCCCCCATTGTTCTTCTTTTGTTTGTGGTGGGAGAGGAGTGGAAAGGAACAAAAGGACTGTCCATTTAAAACTAATTGACTATTAGTACCCTGACACTATTGTTTCTAATTTTATAACTGCTGAATCTGCTGTCTTATCAATGTTACTTACCTGAATCAAAAATCTTGCACCTTTATGCTTAACAATAGCTAGCCTTTAAACAAAACTGCGAGTTAATTGAGACTGCCCAAGTAGTTTAAACTACTTGGGCTTGCTTGGTTTTGCCTATCTAAAATGTTTCCTCTCTCTTCTCGTTTGGAGGAAAGGGGGAGGAAAAGAGGTGAAGGGAGAGGAAGGGGGAAGGAGAGAGTTAAATGCTGCATAATAACCTCTTAAAGTAAAGGGGAAGAAAGCTGCTTATTATTTAAATTTATTTGATTGATAGCAGTATGATACTAATGACTTTATTTATCTAATCACCCACCAACTTGCTGTGTTTTTTTTTTTTTTTGTTTTTTTTTCTTCTTTTTTTTCTTTTTTTTCACAAAACAATCCTGTGATTTAGACAAAAATTATCTGACTAAGATGAAGTAAGCTAAGTATCTCCAATTAATTGTATCTGCTTGACCTTGCTTAGTCCAAAACTCTCACCTTAAGGTCTTATAACTCCCAGAGATCTTTACTGGAGTGAGAAGGTGAAGGGAAAGGGAAAAGGAATACCCTTCTACATTTACTGTTTGATACAAAACTGTGTTTTATTTATCTTAAGGAAGCCCCTGCAATTAAATGCTTCCAGAGCACAGTGATAAATCATATTGAAATTAAATTGCTGGAGCTAATAGGCACAGGTGGTCTATAGCTTTAGACAATCTTTGGTGTAAAAATAACCAAACCTGATCCTGATTACAAAAACCAAAAGTGTATCTAAAAATGTATATACCCTCTGTGTGTGAAATTACATAAGCACAGTAAAAAACTTGCTGACAATAGTAGAGTGAAGGAAGGGATACTTTGACTCAGTGACCTTTCACATACAAAATCTTGAAAAAGAAAAATTGACTGTTTGATAGACATATAGTATACATTTAAATATAATCCACTACTAATTCAACAGGGGGAACTAACAGCTATAATAATTTTTTTATTTTTTTCTCTTTTTTTTTTTTCCCCCACTTTGGTTTCCACTCCTTCCTGTCTCGCATCTTCTTCCTAATAATCTTAATAATAAAATCATTTTCACATCGATAATATAAGCACAACTATCACAAAACAATCACCCCCCTAACACGCTATAATAGATATTAAATTTTCCCTCTATAAGCATCACAATCACACTCAGCACCCTTTTTTTTCCTTTTTTTCTTTTTTTTTTTTTTTTTCTCACACACACTTATGGTCACTTTGCCATATCACATGAATTGAACCCTCCACTGTGCACATCCACTTTTCACTGGGTTTTTCCCTTTTTTTTTTTTTTTTTTTTTAACACATGGACAAATTCTTTGCTAGCACCTCTAGGACACCCTCACCAAAGATGGCGGCTAGAAATATAGACAGGAAGACTAAAAATACCCAAGATCCCCCCTCTGAGTCAATTACCACCCAGATGGCAAGTATACCCGAATCCATTAATTTACAAAGCCTAGTTACTAGCATCTCTGAAGCTCTCACGCCTAAATTTGACACGTTAAGGGCAGAAATTAAACATGATATATCCCTGTTAACCCAGGAGATAAGACAGTTCTCCAATAGATTACAGGAGGTAGAGCAACGAGTGTCAGACTTGGAGGACCTAACAACAATACATAATTCCAAACTTGAGACTTCTGGGACTAGCTTCCAGGGAATCCATGATAGACTGGAGGATCTGGAAAATCGATCCAGAAGGAATAATATTCGCATAATTGGCCTCCCTGAGGATAAACAATATGATGACCTATGTCATTTTATATCAGACATACTTACTAAAGCGCTAAATATTCCTCCAGCCTATCATCCGATCCTAGTGGAAAGAGCGCACAGAGTTGGTCCTCTCCGTTCAGATAGCAGGGATAAGAGTCGCCCCAGACCTGTTATTGCGAGGTTACTCAATTTCCAGGACAAAAACATGCTATTGCAATCCTATCGCAAAAATCAGCCAGTCCTCATAGACAACGCTAGAATCATGCTTTTCCAAGATTTTTCGGCACACACAGCCTCTAAAAGAAGAGAGCTGGCCCCAATTTGCACAAAGCTTATACAAAATGGATACCGTGCCACTTTAATATATCCGTATAAGCTTAGAGTTGAAGCTAATGGTAAATTACATTTATTTGAGGATGCTCAAAAGGCTGCAATTTTTTTTGAAACACTGAACTCACAATCTTAATTAGATGATGATTAGATATCATAAAAATTTCACAAGACCCAGGAATGGGGAATCCCTGTAAACGGGGGAATCTTTGATAACACTTTTAATCTATTTTCTTATGTCATATATATCTATAATTTTTTTTTTATTACTACCCCTTTTTTTTTTTTCCCTTTCTCTCCCTCGTTCTCTCCGCCCCTCCGTCCCTTAGGTAGATGACTCAGAAATTAAATAATCTAAAAATAATATCTTGGAATGTGGGAGGCATTTCAACCCCTATTTAACGCAAAGCAATATTGACTCATCTACGTAGATCCCAGGTAGATATTGCCCTCATACAAGAAACGCACTTAAAATTAAAAACCCAATGGGTTAAAGAAGCTATTATAGCACCAAGCGTTAGGAAAAAGAGAGGTGTGGTTATTTTAATAGGGAAGAAATCTCAAGTAGAAATTTTGAATTCTGAATTCTGAGGCTGATCCGGAAGGAAGATTTGTTATTGTGAAATTTAAGGCAGCCCAATTGACATATACACTTTGTAATATATATGGTCCCAATGTTTCTGACACAAACTTCTGGAATACTATTCAAACTAAACTTTTATTATTTTCGGAAGGGTACTTAATCCTAGGGGGAGACTTTAACATGTCACCACAAGCACCGATAGATAGGCTCAGGAGGAATCCTAGACAAATAAAACAAAAGAAAGATAATTTAGATACAAAAATTTTTAACAAAATTAAACAAAACTTGGCTCTACGGGATATTTGGAGAGTTCAAAATCCTGAAACACAGGATTATACTTGTCTCTCCAAAGCCCACAAAACTCTCTCCAGGATCGATTTGTTTTTAACGGATGAACGTCTATCTTTGACAAACTTAACTGCAGGCATTATGCCGATCTTTATGTCCGATCATGGGCCTATCTCTCTTATAATTCAACCGGGCCACCCGAAACCCAAATTCTCCCGTTTTTTTTTCCCTTATAACTTAGCAACAGATTTCAAATTTAAGGAGCGGATTAGGAATAAATTTAATGACTATGTAAACAATAACAGTAGTTACGTAGGGCGCCCAGATATATTTTGGGAAGCAGCTAAAGCTGTACTAAGAGGCGAAATTACCACTTATGTTGCTACTTTAACTAAAAAGCTCAAGATGAGAGAAAAAGAAATCAACAATACATTGATTAACTCATATAACCGCTATCTGCTGGAAAAAACCCCATTAAGCTGGGCAAAATATATTCGAGCCAAAAGCGCTAGAGACTCCTTCTTCTTGTCCCAGGAAACATACAAAGAACTTAGACTTCAAG
Organism: Bombina bombina; assembly: GCF_027579735.1. Lineage (NCBI taxonomy): Eukaryota > Metazoa > Chordata > Amphibia > Anura > Bombinatoridae > Bombina > Bombina bombina. Next base: position 309,440,663 of record NC_069504.1, on the reverse strand, counting down.
CCAAATTGTATAAATTTGGCAACAAATCGGGGAAAACATTAGCTAGATTAGTTAAAAATGAAGGAAGGAAACCTGCTATTGAAGTACTTCAATATAAGGGGAAGCAAATCTCAGACCCCAGCGAAATCTCCAACATATTCCTAGAATATTACCAAGATCTATATGCCTGTAAAGGCTATGATGGGGAAAGGGCAGATGATTTTTGGAGCAAAATCACTACGCCAACAGTAACAGCGGAAGAGATTGCTAATCTTAATTCCCCTATTCTAAGCGAAGAGATAGAGAAAGAAATTCTCCAACTCTCTTCGAATAAAGCCCCAGGTCCGGATGGACTGCCAAATGAATTTTACAAAATTCTGTCAGCAGAAATAACACCTTATCTGAGTAATCTATATAACAAGATTTATGTTGATGGTAACCCGGTCTCAGCATCTTTCTCCGCATCACATACAACTTTGATCCTAAAAGAGGGGAAGGACCCCCGGCATAAAGAGTCATATAGGCCAATTGCTCTACTCAACTCAGATTACAAAATTATGTCTTCCATTCTTGCAACTAGGTTACAACCCATCCTAGCAAAAGTAATACATACAGATCAAGCTGGCTTCTTAAATGGACGCAATTCGGCGGCAAAAATCAGAGAACTACTTGTAACAATGGATTACATACAGAACCACCCCCTCTCTGTTGCGCGGGAAGAGGGCCTCCCTGACTTAGCAATCTTGTCAATTGACGCCGAGAAAGCCTTTGACTCTGTAATCTCTAATCATACTCTGACAGCTCTAACAAAGTTTGGGATAGTTGGTAATCTTCATAGGTTCATAGGAAACCTACAGGCTCAATCCCAAACAAGGTTGAAAATAAATGACACTCCTTCATCCCCAATTAGGCTGGAAAGAGGAACACGTCAGGGCTGCCCTCTTTCCCCGCTTCTTTTCGACATAGCTATTGAACCGTTGGCTATCATGATCAGGGATTCTCTAGAGGGCATAAGGATCCGAGATTATCAGATAAAAATTGGTCTTTATGCTGATGACTTATTAATTTATATATCCAACACTAATTTAAATATCCCAAAACTTCTTCAAATAACTGACCATTTTGGCTCCTTCTCCGGGTATAAGGTAAACAAATCAAAGTCTGAAATCCTCTGGTTGAGGAAAAACAATAGCTCCATCTTAGATATCCCATTTAGAGTAGTCACGGATTCCTTTAAATATCTAGGGATTCATATTCCACTTAACTTACAGGACCTATATAAATTTAATATATCACCTATACTAATCTCTATCAAGGATAAACTTAAGTCTTGGCAGAACTTGCCTTTATCAGTCTCGGGTCGGGTAGAACTATTTAAAATGATCCTCCTCCCTAAACTTCTATACATTCTTCAAAATGTACCACTGCTCTTGTTAGAAAAGGACATCCGCTTTACTAATGCTGCACTCACTCAATTTATTTGGCAGGGTAAGAGATCTAAAATATCCCTTGCTAAGCTTAGTATACCCAAAGAGTCTGGAGGCTTAGCACTACCGAATATTAAATTTTACAATCTTAGTTTTCTGGCACGCACAGTAGCCGACTGGACACATACAAAAAACTATATCCTAAACAATGAGTTAGAATTAAATATTTGTAAACCTTATCTTCCAGTGGCTATGATCCACTCTCTGACACGGGAATTGCCCGCAATGATTAAAGGGCTGAATACAATATATACCCCGATTAAGGCTTGGGGCAAATTAACTAAATCTCTTACAATATCCAGAAGTGTTTCGAAACATCTCCCCATAATAGGGAACCCACAATTTCAAGCTGGTATTAACTCAATAATCTTTAACAGGTGGCATAATGCTGGACTCAACAAAATAATCTATTTATTAGACCAAGATAGGAAATGAATCAAATCCTTTGAGGAACTTAAAACAGAATTTAATCTTCCTAACAGAGATTTCTTTTCCTTCTTGCAAATAAGACATTTCACCGCAGAACTAATCAAACAGCAAGGATACCGTTGGACGCTAGGTAAATTGGAAAACTGGTTAAATTTGACAAAAAATGGCCATATGTCTATTACCCCATGCTACAATATACTTAATACAAGTAGAAGTACTACTTTACTAGACACCATGGCATCAAAATGGTGTTCATTAATACCCCAGACCGATATTGACTCAAAAACCATCCAACTATCAATAAGTAAAGTAACTGCCGCTACGATATCTGCCACCTGGCGGGAGGCCCATACTAGGCTCCTTCACAGGACATACTTTACCCCAGAGAAAGGCTTTAGAATACACAACCAGCAGTTTAATAAGTGTCCTAAATGCTCCCTTCAGGCGGCAGACCTGACCCATATGTTTTGGTTTTGCCCCAAGATTAGAAGATTCTGGAATAGATTAGAATACTGGTTAAGGACCATATTAAAAATTAATATACCTCCTCTATCACTATATCAAATAATTTTTTGCTTAAAGATGGAAAACTCTCATCATGATTATGATAAAATAATAATTCTTTCCATCCTAACCACTAGGTACCTGATTTGCAAAAAGTGGAAAACAAGAGCACTTCCAACAATTCCCGAAATTAGGAATTATTTAAAAAAACAATGTATATTAGAGCAAAAAAACACAGATATTGATAAGGAATCAGACATAAGGAAGTTCTTTAGTAAATGGGCATTATTTATAAAATCACTCCAGGAAAGTGAAATTGACTATTTAATTTTTCCCTTTAAACATTCTGAGATAGTTCTCCTGGGGGTATGGTAGATGGGGAGATTGAGGAGAGGAAGGGAAATCAGTCCAATTGGGTTTTTCTTCCCCTTTTTTTTTTTTTTCCTTTTTGTTGTTGTTGTTGGAACAGATTGATCGGAGTATGCAAATTGTAAATACTCATCAATGTTTTGTTATGGGTGACAAGGAAAGATAGCTAGCCCTGCGGGGCGCAAATATACCATCGGCAGGGGGGGGGGGGGAGGAAAAAAAATTGAAAAACTCTAAGACATTCTCAGAGACAAATGAAGTAGATATTGCTTATCTTATTGAATAATGTTAAACACAATTTTTGATTGACATGCTAAGCAGAATTAGCATATTATTGTATAAATTATGCAAGGCCATTAAGCCTTAAAGTGTGTTAGTATATCTTTATCTCTTGCAACTTTTTGTTCTAAATAACAAATGCAATATGTAATATCTCTGTGTTTTGCCTTGGTTTATAAATAAAAGATAAAAAAAAAAAAAAATTAAAAAAAAAAAAAAATAAAAAAAAAAAAATTACATGCCCTATCAGAATCATGACAGTTTAATTTGGACTTTACTATCCCTTTAAGTTTTCCTTTAAATGTTACATGATGATAGCAGATAGTAACTATAAATATTGAGTTGTTTCCTTTTTAAAATAATTTTGATTTGACACAATAGAATCAATGTTCAAGAAAACAGGGGAGCTTCTGGGCAGCAGTAATGATCAGAGGTCAAAATGATAACTGGTAAAAAGCTGATATCAGTTTGCTTTATTTTTGACATTCAACTACCATCTCTGTAAAACAGTGTTTTGTTTTGTCCTGTTGAATGAGTTAAAGTGTTAATAAAGTGTTAAAGTGGAGGCTTTTGTTTGAAGGAGATGGTGGATTCAAATTAAATCCCCCTCAGTAGCATTGTTAGTTGTTTATTCATTGAATTTGTCATATGAAATGTCTGTATTTTTCTTCCCTACAATTTTATTTGTTATATACTGGCATGTGTTCCACTCTGTACTACCTATAAGTTCTAAATATGCAAGTGACTCAATACATCATCATTTTGATGGGTTTGGAGGTCTATGAGTATCCTCTTTTATATGTTGCTTGAGTAATTATATTTAATATATATAGATTGGTTCTTTATGGATAAAAATTGTCATCTATATTGTAGAACATACTAGTATCTATCTCTTTACCTTCCTACTTGTGTTTCTGTATGGCAAAGTCCAAGGTACCTATTTAAGGTCCAGTTGGTGGCCTTTTTTCAAGCCTATTTTTTAGTTTCCTTCAAATAAAAGATTTGCTTTTGGCATACAAATAAGCCCCAAATAAGGAACTGCTCACCAAATAAACATCATCACATGATTTAAGCTATTTATTTGGTGAGCAGGTCCTTATTTGTATTTGAATTGTACTGTTTTGTTTTTATATTCCCCTACAGGTTTTATTCCATGGTATTATATGATGTTTCCATGCGGACTTTGAATTTAATTGTCTCTATTTCCTATTGTGGATATATACTGTGGATATACTTTAACTGTGATATTATTGAGTGCATTAAATTTCTATTGGGACTTTTTATTCATGGTTTATATGTATTCTCGTTGTGTATGATTTTTTTATGTGTGTTTATATATTCGATCAGATATTTTTATGTATATATTTCTATATCTATTAAATTGTATTATTCTCCATTCATGTATAGTTGCACCGGTAAGCTCTGGAACAGCAGTGCACTAATGGGAACTAGCTGGTGATTAGTGGCTACTCACAAACACATACCTTACATTGGGCTAGATTATGAGTAGAGAACTATTTAGAACTTGCACATAAACTTCGAAGGATTTTTGCGTGCGTTGGGTAACGCTCATATTACAAGTTGAAAATAAAAATAAATATTTCAACCGCATTAACTTCAATAAAAAGTGGAAACTACAAAAGAAAAAAAAACTAACCCATACTCACACGCTAACCCGACTGTATATTTAAGAGCATGAAACCTAACATGAAAAATTTATATTTCACATTCCAATGTTCTTTACAAAGCAGAATATGTTCTATTGTATTCTTAATTACATATATATATATATATATATATATATATATATATATATATATATAAATACCGTCCTCTTTACTGTGTTACCCTCCTTTGGGACAGCTGCCTGGGTGCAAAGATAATTCAAATACTCCTTGCAAATAAATGCACTCACAGGTCTTTTTCAGGTGAAAAATCAAAGCTTTCTTTAATTAAACGTTTTCGGGGATGTTTTCCCCTTCATCAGCATGACAAAATGTGAAAAAACAAACAAATTTATACACATGTGTACACTCAACAAACAATTCCCACCTGTGGCATTTCAGTGAAAGTGCGGCAAAAATTATCTGTGGAACGCATACTTTGCGTTCCACCATTGCTAACCCGGAAGTGTCTATTTCTAGTACATCCGGTAGGTTACATCAACTAATATACAACTCTTAGTATGTATTTCTTAAATCATATGTGTCAATATTGTGAATCAAACTCATATTGTTGCTATGTACATGTGCTAATTTTCTTTTGCATCCACTCGATGCTTAATAAATACTTATAGTGCACTGTCGGTGTTTACATTTCCTACTTCTATGTACCACTTGTATTTCATTGTTTATCTATAAACAACTCACTAACTGTGCCCCGATCTTGTCATATATTTGCAGCACTGATCGGGTCTCTGTTTTTTTCATTGTGATAAATGTACTTACTAAGGCCTAGATTTGGAGTTTGGCGGTAGCCGTGAAAACCAGCGTTAGAGGCTCCTAACGCTGGTTTTAGGCTACCGCCGGTATTTGGAGTCAGTCAGGAAAGGGTCTAACGCTCACTTTTCAGCCACGACTTTTCCATACCGCAGATCCCCTTACGTCAATTGCGTATCCTATCTTTTCAATGGGATCTTTCTAACTCCGGTATTTAGAGTCGTGTCTGAAGTGAGCGTTAGAATTCTAACGACAAAACTCCAGCTGCAGAAAAAAGTCAGTAGTTAAGAGCTTTCTGGGCTAACGCCGGTTTATAAAGCTCTTAACTACTGTGCTCTAAAGTACACTAACACCCATAAACTACCTATGTACCCCTAAACTGAGGTCCCCCCACATCGCCGCCACTCGATTAAATATTTTTAACCCCTAATCTGCCGACCGCCACCTATGTTATACTTATGTACCCCTAATCTGCTGCCCCTAACACCGCCGACCCCTATATTATATTTATTAACCCCTAATCTGCCCCCCTCAACTTCGCCTCCACCTGCCTACACTTATTAACCCCTAATCTGCTGACCGCAAAGCGCCGCTACTTACGTTATCCTTATGTACCCCTAATCTGCTGCCCCTAACACCACCGACCCCTATATTATATTTATTAACCCCTAATCTGCCCCCCACAATGTCGCCTCCACCTGCCTACACTTATTAACCCCTAATCTGCCGAGCGGACCGCACAGCTATTATAATAAAGTTATTAACCCCTAATCCGCCTCACTAACCCTATAATAAATAGTATTAACCCCTAATCTGCCCTCCCTAACATCGCCGACACCTAACTTCAAACATTAACCCCTAATCTGCCGACTGGAGCTCACCGCTATTCTAATAAATTTATTAACCCCTAAAGCTAAGTCTAACCCTAACACTAACACCCCCCTAAGTTAAATATAATTTAAATCTAACGAAATTAATTGACTCTTATTAAATAAATTATTCCTATTTAAAGCTAAATACTTACCTGTAAAATAAATCCTAATATAGCTACAATATAAATTATATTTATATTATAGCTATTTTAGGATTTATATTTATTTTACAGGTAACTTTGTACTTATTTTAACCAGGTACAATAGCTAAAATAGTTAAAATAATTACAAAATTACCTGTAAAATAAATCCTAACCTAAGTTACAATTAAACCTAACACTACACTATCAATAAATTAATTAAATAAAATACCTACAATTACCTACAATTAAACCTAACACTACACTATCAATACATTAATTAAATACAATATCTACAAATAAATACAATGAAATAAACTAACTAAAGTACAAAAAATAAAAAAGAACTAAGTTACAAAAAATAAAAAAATATTTACAAACATCAGAAAAATATTACAACATTTTTAAACTAATTACACCTACTCTAAGCCCCCTAATAAAATAACAAAGACCCCCAAAATAAAAAAATGCCCTACCCTATTCTAAATTACTAAAGTTCAAAGCTCTTTTACCTTACCAGCCCTGAACAGGGCCCTTTGCGGGGCATGCCCCAAAGAATTCAGCTCTTTTGCCTGTAAAAAAAAAACATACAATACCCCCCCCCCCAACATTACAACCCACCACCCACATACCCCTAATCTTACCCAAACCCCCCTTAAATAAACCTAACACTAAGCCCCTGAAGATCTTCCTACCTTATCTTCACCATACCAGGTTCACCGATCGATCCAGAAGAGCTCCTCCGATGTCCTGATCCAAGCCCAAGCAGGGGGCTGAAGATGTCCATGATCCGGCTGAAGTCATCATCCAAGCGGGAGCTGAAGAGGTCCATGATCCGGCTGAAGTCATCATCCAAGCAGGAGCTGAAGAGGTCCATGATCCGGCTGAAGTCATCATCCAAGCGGGAGCTGAAGAGGTCCATGATCCGGCTGAAGTCTTCTGATCGGAACAGCCAATAGAATGCGAGCTCAATCTGATTGGCTGATCGGATCAGCCAATCGGATTGAACTTGATTCTGATTGGCTGATTCCATCAGCCAATCAGAATTTTCCTACCTTAATTCCGATTGGCTGATAGAATCCTATCAGCCAATCGGAATTCGAGGGACGCCATCTTGGATGACGTCCCTTAAAGGAGCCTTCATTCGTCGGTAGTCCGTCAGGCCAGCAGGATGTTCCGCGTCGGAGGTCTGCAAGATGGATCCGGAAGAAAGAAGATTGAAGATGCCGTTGATAGAAGACTTCAGCCGGATCATGGACCTCTTCAGCTTCCGCTTGGATGATGACTTCAGCCGGATCATGGACCTCTTCAGCTCCCGCTTGGATGATGACTTCAGCCGGATCATGGACCTCTTCAGCCCCCTGCTTGGGCTTGGATCAGGACATCGGATGAGCTCTTCTGGATCGATCAGTGAACCTGGTATGGTGAAGATAAGGTAGGAAGATCTTCAGGGGCTTAGTGTTAGGTTTATTTAAGGGGGGTTTGGGTTAGATTAGGGGTATGTGGGTGGTGGGTTGTAATGTTGGGGGGGGGGGTATTGTATGTTTTTTTTAAAGGCAAAAGAGCTGAATTTCTTGGGGCATGCCCCGCAAAGGGCCCTGTTCAGGGCTGGTAAGGTAAAAGAGCTTTGAACTTTTGTAATTTAGAATAGGGTAGGGCATTTTTTTATTTTGGGGGGCTTTGTTATTTTATTAGGGGGCTTAGAGTAGGTGTAATAAGTTTAAAATTGTTGTAATATATTTCTAATGTTTGTAAATATTTTTTTATTTTTTGTAACTTAGTTCTTTTTTATTTTTTGTACTTTAGTTAGTTTATTTCATTGTATTTATTTGTAGGAATTGTATTTAATTTATTTATTGATAGTGTAGTGTTAGGTTTAATTGTAGATAATTATAGGTATTTTATTTAATTTATTTATTGATAGTGTAGTGTTAGGTTTAATTGTAACTTAGGTTAGGATTTATTTTACAGGTAAATTTGTAATTATTTTAACTATTTTAGCTATTAAATAGTTCTTAACTATTTAATAGCTATTGTACCTGGTTAAAATAAATACAAAGTTACCTGTAAAACAAATATAAATCCTAAAATAGCTATAATATAATTATAATTTATATTGTAGCTATATTAGGATTTATTTTACAGGTAAGTATTTAGCTTTAAATAGGAATAATTTATTTAATAAGAGTTAATTAATTTCATTAGATTAAAATTATATTTAATTTAGGGGGTGTTAGTGTTAGGGTTAGACTTAGCTTTAGGGGTTAATACATTTATTAGAATAGCGGTGAGCTCCAGTTGGCAGATTAGGGGTTAATGTTTGAAGTTAGGTGTCGGCGATGTTAGGGAGGGCAGATTAGGGGTTAATACTATTTATTATAGGGTTAGTGAGGCGGATTAGGGGTTAATAACTTTATTATAATAGCGGTGCGGTCCGGTCGGCAGATTAGGGGTTAATAAGTGTAGGCAGGTGGAGGCGACGTTGTGGGGGGCAGATTAGGGTTTAATAAATATAATATAAGGGTCGGCGGTGTTAGGGACAGCAGATTAGGGGTACATAGGGATAATGTAAGTAGCGGCGGTTTACGGAGCGGCAGATTAGGGGTTAATAATAATATGCAGGGGTCAGCGATAGCGGGGGCGGCAGATTAGGGGTTAATAAGTGTAAGGTTAGGGGTCTTTAGACTCGGGGTACATGTTAGAGTGTTAGGTGCAGACGTAGGAAATGTTTCCCCATAGGAAACAATGGGGCTGCGTTAGGAGCTGAACACGGCTTTTTTGCAGGTGTTAGTTTTTTTTTTCAGCTCAAACAGCCCCATTGTTTCCTATGGGGGAATCGTGCACGAGCACGTTTTTTAAGCTGGCCGCTTCCATAAGCAACTCTGGTATCGAGAGTTGAAGTTGCGTTAAATATGCTCTACGCTCTTTTTTTGGAGCCTAACGCAGCCATTCTGTGGACTCTCAATACCAGAGTTATTTTAAAGGTGCGGCCAGAAAAAAGCCAGCGTTAGCTACGCGGGTCGTTACCGACAAAACTCTAAATCTAGCCGTATGTTAGTTATGTTCTGTGTTCCGTGTTTAGTTGTTCTGGTGGTCATAGTAACATCCCTCTGCCGGAACTATTTGGCGTAGGGATCTTATGTTGGTACTATCTTTTAGATCGCTTTGTTACTGTGCATATGATCTATTTTATACCTACACAGATAATAAAATAGATCATATGCACAGTAACAAAGCGATCTAAAAGATAGTACCAACCATAAGATCCCTACGCCAAATAGTTCCGGGAGAGGGATGTTACTATGACCAACAGAACAACTAAACACGGAACACGGAACATAACTAACATAGTAAGTACATTTATCACAATGAAAAAAACAGAGACCCGATCAGTGCTGCAAATATATGACAAGATCGGGGCACAGTTAGTGAGTTGTTTATAGATAAACAATGAAATACAAGTGGTACATAGAAGTAGGAAATGTAAACACCGATAGTGCACTATAAGTATTTATTAAGCATCAAGTGGATGCCAAAAGAAAATTAGCACATGTACATAGCAACAATATGAGTTTGATTCACAATATTGACACATATGATTTAAGAAATACATACTAAAAGTTGTATATTAGTTGATGTAACCTACCGGATGTACTAGAAATAGACACTTCCGGGTTAGCAATGGTGGAACGCAAAGTATGCGTTCCACAGATAATTTTTGCCGCACTTTCACTGAAATAACACAGGTGGGAATTGTTTGTTGAGTGTACACATGTGTATAAATTTGTTTGTTTTTTCACATTTTGTCATGCTGATGAAGGGGAAAACATCCCCGAAAACGTTTCATTAAAGAAAGCTTTGATTTTTCACCTGAAAAAGACCTGTGAGTGCATTAATTTGCAAGGAGTATATATACAGTATCTCACAAAAGTGAGTACACCCCTCACATTTTTGTAAATATTTTATTATATATTTTCATGTGACAACACTGAAGAAATGATACTTTGCTACAATGTAAAGTAGTGAGTGTACAGCCTTTATAACAGTGTAAATTTGCTGTCCCCTTATAATAACTCAACAGCCAGCCAGTAATGTCTAAACTGTTGGCAACAAAATTGAATACACCCCTAAGTGGAAATGTCCAAATTGGGCCGAAAGTGTCAATATTTTGTGTGGCCACCATTATTTTCCAGCACTTACTTAACCCTCTTGGGCATGTAGTTCACCAGAGCTTCACAGATTGCCACTGGAGTCCTCTTCCACTCCTCCATGACTACATCACCGAGCTGGTGGATGTTAGAGACCTTGTGCTCCCCCACCTTCCGTTTGAGGATGCCCCACAGATGCTCAAAAGGGTTTAGGTGTGGAGACATGCTTGATCAGTCCATCACCTTTACCTTCAGCTTCTTTAGCAAGGCTATGGTCATCTTGGAGGTGTGTCTGGGGTCGTTATCATGTTGGAATACTGCCCTGCGGCCCATTCTCCGAAGGGAGGGGATCATGCTCTGCTTCAGTATGTCACAGTACATGTTGGCATTCATGGTTCCCTCAATGAACTGTAGCTCCCCAGTGCCGGCAGCACTCATGCAGTCCCAGACCATGACACTCCCACCACCATGCTTGACTGTAGGCAAGACACACTTGTCTTTGTACTCCTCACCTGGTTGCTGCCACACACGCTTGACACCATCTGAACCAAATATGTTTATCTTGGTCTCATCGGACCATAGGACATGGTTCCAGTAATCCATGTCCTTAGTCTGCTTGTCTTCAGCAAACTATTTGCAGGCTTTCTTGTGCATCATCTTTAGAAGAGGCTTCCTTCTGGACGACAGTCATGAAGACCAATTTGATGCAGTGTGCGGCGTATAATCTGAGCACTAACAGGCTGACCCCCCACCCTTCAACCTCTGCAGCAATGCTGGCAGCACTCATACGTCTATTTCCTAAAGACAACCTCTGGATATGATGCTGAGCACGTGCACTCAACTTTTTTGGTCGATCATGGCGAGGTCTGTTCTGAGTGGAACCTGTCCTGTGAAACCGCTGTATGGTCTTGCCCACCGTGCTGCAACTCAGTTTCAGGGTCTTGGTAATTTTCTTATAGCCTAGGCCATCTTTATGTAGAGCAACAATTCTTTTTTTCAGATCCTCAGAGTTCTTTGCCATGAGGTGCCATGTTGAACTTCCAGTGACCAGTATGAGAGAGTGTGAGAGCGATAACACCAAATTTAACACACCTGCTCCCCATTCACACCTGAGACCTTGTAAGACTAATGAGTCACATAACACTGGGGAGGGAAAATGGCTAATTGGACATTTCCACTTAGGGGTGTACTCACTTTTGTTGCCAAAAGATTTATAAATTAATGGCTGTGTGTTGAGTTATTTTGAGCAAATTGACACTGTTATACAGGCTGTACACTCACTACTTTACATTGTAGAAAAGTGTCATTTCTTCAGTGTTGTTACATGAAAATATGTAAATATTTACAAAAATGTAAGGGGTGTACTCACTTTTGTGAGATACTGTATATATTGAAGTGTATGTTTAAAAATATAAAGTACATTATTTCTAAGTGAAGAAGATAGGAATGTAAAATATGAATGTAGCCCCTCACATTTTCCTGTTGAACTTTTGCACCTGAATGCAGTGACTGCAGGAAGTTGCCCACGTAACTATCAGACTGGTTGGTCATATGATCAATTGAGCCTATAGGGAAGATCCTAATGTTGAAACTGGGGAGAAGAGTGTAAGACACAGAGGGTAGCAGACATGTCAGAGCAGTAAAGGGGTGTGTGAGGCCTGGTTGTGAGAGGAGATGCATAGAGACTCCATCCTGCGTAAAGTAACAGCATTCCTCTGATCTGCTGTTTTAGTGTATGCTGCCAGCTGCAGTCTGACCCTGTGAGAGAGCTGTGGAGCAGGATCCAGACAAAGTAAATGACTGGCAAACCCTGGAGCTCCCCTTCAGCCTGTGCAGCTGAATCCTGTTTAGCGGTATGGAGTATCCTATCCACCTGTCATACTGACAGGACATTCTGTCCATCACAGACACCTATACACATGCAGCTTCCTATGAGTTGTAACTGTTTAAATGCATATTGATTACCTTAACCCCTTAAAGACCAAGGACATGCAGGGTACGTCCTAAAAAAATGGCCACTTAATGTCCAAGGATGTACCCTGTATGTCCTCAGGGTTTTTAAGCACTGGATCATGATCGCTTCCAGCCACTTACAGGTTATTGCAGTGATGCCTTGGTATTGAGGCATCCTGCAATAACCTTTTTTAAGCATCCAATGCAAAGAGAGACACTCTGTGGCCCTCTCTGCATTGGCCAGCGATGGTGCCAATCATTGGTGGTGGGAGCCATAGCAGCAAGGCGGGTGAGCGGCCCATCGATGGTGCGTTTTCCGGATCCTGTTCTTCAGTGTCTGGGAGAGTGCAAGGAAGCGGGGCGGGACTCTGGAGCGCGTCCACACACGGACATTAACAGACATCCATAGGGAGGGAGAAGGAAAGAGAAAGGAAGAGGGAGGGGGACATTTGTTTTTTTAAAGGGATCCGGGAGGGGAAGGGTATTGAAGGGGGCAGCTACATTTTTAGAAAATGGGGTGGTAATATTATTATTATTTTTTTTTAAAAAAGGGCAAATTTGTAAGTAAACTGGGTACTGGCAGACAGCTAGGACGAGGAGGGAGGCTTAGTGAGCTTGAGTTTGGGGGGTTATGGGGGATCCTACATTTCATATTAAATATATATTAAAAATAATCTTAAAAAGCAAACAAAAAAACACCTTTATTTTTATACTGGCAGACTTTCTGCCAGTACTTAAGATGATGGTGACAGTTGTGAGGTGGGGGAGGGAAGAGAGCTTTTTGAGGGGGGTCAGGGAGGGATCAGAGGGTGGGATGTGTCATGTGGGAAGCTGATCTTTACACTAAAGCTAAAATTAACCCTACAAGCTTTCTAATCAGCCCCTTAAAGAGCCATAATACCCAAATGTTTAAACACTTGAAAGTGATGCAGTATAGCTATAAAAAGCTGACTAGAAAATATCACCTGAACATTTCTATGTAAAAAAGAAAGACATTTTACCTCAAATGTTTCTCAGTAGCCACATCCCATTGTAAAGGACTTCTAAGCAGCATATCAGCATGTCTGTCCCGGGACAGCCGAAGGGTTGAGCCTCGTGCACTCTTATGTTATTTCCCTATTCAGTGTAAGGAAGTTTTCATTGAAATCTCATGAGAGTTAAGTCAAATCCCATGAGATCACAGTACAAGAGTTCTTGACCTCAGCACTGCTGATGCTGATTGACTGCTGTTCATTTCTTCATTTTTTATTTTTTTTTACCTGCAGCTGGGCTGCAGCTGAGTATAACATTTTACACAGAACTTACTCTGCTGAGCTGAGGAAATTGTGAGGTAAAATATCTTCCTTTTTTACATAGAGATGCTCAGGTGATAATTTCCTGTCAGCTTTTTACAGTTATACTGCATCAGTTTCAAGTTATTTAGCATATGAGTATTATGTCCCTTTAACTTCTGGGCATAACAAGTGTGGTGCGCAGTGTCATTTAGCTGCCTTCTAATTACCAAAAAGCAACGCCAAAGCCATATATGTCTGCTATTTCTGAACAAAGGGGATCCCAGAAAATCCTTTACAACTGTTAGGGGTAATATGAACCTGACGGCAGCCATCTTTTTCCCCCGCAGACATCTTGTGATGATTAGCATCCATTTTGTAATGATTAGACTTTTATTATAGTGGTTTATTATGTAGTATGAAATATGCTGATGTTAGGGAGACTTGCATAGATATAATAGCCCTGAGAATGACCCTGAAGATGTGCATTGTTATCGCTACAAGATGTCAAACGGCTGTGATTTGTGCTGGGCCAGGAGGCCCAGTTACTGTTTATCTGTAGTTAGGTATTCCTGTAGAAATGACTCCCTAACACTCCTTTTATTCCAATTATATTTTCTATGAGTTTCTTTGTTCTTATAGAAATACCATGTGAAATGATGTAATTATGAATACGTCACTTGTTAAACCTATATGCTGTAACTCTTATTGTAAGAATATTATAATATCTAGGGAGCATATATATACATTGTATCATTTTTATATGTTATGTTTAATTGTAATGTATCTTTTCTGTATCCCTTTAATATTCAATTGTAGCTAGATGCATAGTGACCTTTATACACACATTTTACATGTACTTTTGAACCCTTGAGCTATGTGTGAGAAAACACTGCTGATGTAAGGAATTTTAGTTAGGTCAAAGGTAGCTATACATCAGATTGGAATATTTTGAGATCCTACATTACTCCTTTTTCCTGTCAGTCATAAATTTATTTAATATCTTCAAGAATATCTGACAAATGTGATGTACAACTTACAGGATGCCAGATGTTTTCCTTATCTTAGAAATGAGCTAATGACTACAGATTTCAATGTATTCTGAAATGTATATAACTGGCTAACTTGACCAATAAAGTTAGAGTTGTTCTGCAAACATATCCTTGTGTATTTTGTGGAACAGCCCTCCAAGTACTTGTAACAACTTTGCAGTGCAGATACCAGAGTCCTGAAGCAGAGGAGAACAAGAGGGTCGTGGTCCTAGAGGAGTCCTCTAACAAATGGTGTCCAGAAGTGATAGCTTGTCAAGGGGTAAGTAAAACACTTGTTTTGCACTGTTTTTTGCTTACCCATTGTCAAACTAGAACCCTATAGGACCAGACACTCAGGTTATCTATAACTAAAAAAAAATATATATATAGTGGGGAATGTGTATGTATGTTATGCATATCTGTGTATGTTGTGTATATATGTATATTTAAGGTGTTTTTAAGGTGTTTTTTTTAATGGAAATTTTTTGGTAAAAGTTGTTTTTGGTTATAAAGTAGTATCTGAGGTTAGAGGCCTCCAAGTGATACATGGTTTATTGATTAGATATGATATCTGAGGTTAGAGTCCTCTGATGATACATATTTATTGGTTCTTTGATAGTGTCGGAGGTTAGAGGCCTCCAGTGACATATGATGAGGTTAGAGGCCTCCAGTGACATATGATGAGGTTAGAGTCCTCTAGAGACATATGTTTTTATTGGTTAAAATATAGTATTTTAAGGTTAAAATGGAGTTCGAGTCTCTGTTGGAATATAAGGATTTAATGTGGTATTTGAAGTATATAGTGTTGTATGCGGTATATATGTTGTAAAATAAAGGGGTATAATTCATAAAATTTATTGCATATTATCCATAAACTCTGGTATTGGCCTGGAAATTGTTTTGCTATCTTTGTCTATGCGCAATCTGTTTCTTTCATGCTTGCTATAAACTGAATTTGCTGTATTGCATTTGTTTTTCTGCTTGCACACTTCAAATTGCTGTATTGCATTTGCATTTTCTAATTGCTTTTAAAGTTTGCTTTTTTTATTGCTATATAATTACTGTGCTGTTTTGTGCTTAAAATATATATTAAGTGACTGTGCATTTTATTACTGCTGCTCTTTTTGTGTTGTTAAAGAACAAGTTTATTTCAGGCAGAAAGGCACCCACTCTAGAGAAGGAGGGGGTATCATAAAAAGATCTGTCAGTGAGCAGCTGTGTAGAGTCAGTGAAGAGATATTTAAAAAAAACTGTTCCGTTGTATGTGTGTGTGCAGTAATGAAAGGGAGATTTAAGTGTAACAGATTTAATTTTTTGAAATGTATTTATCTCAATTTGTGAGGACATGGCCAATCTTTTCAGATTCAGATATATACAAATACATTTTAAATTTGGAGGAAAATTAATAAATATATGTTTTCCTGAAAAAAAAAAAAAAAAAAAAGGGGGAGTGAATCTCTGGTATGCAAGATGAAATGAGCTTGTCTGTATAGCTGTACAAATGAAACTGTTTCTTTCTGTTTCCCTGCTGGGAAATAAGACGTTTTAAGAAAATATGTTGTAATGTTATTTTATATACCTGTATTTTAAAGTCACCAGCATGTTTTAAGTAAGTGGTATTCATGTGCAGTTTTAGTTTTAAGTGATAATTGTGTGGCAAGTAACGGCTTTGAGAGTGGCTTTGAAAGTGCGATGGTGTGTGTGATTTTTTTGTCACGCTCTGGTAAATATGAAACTGTTTCTGGTATGATTAATGGGTTGACGTATGTTGTATTTGTAAGGTCTGTGCACAGAGTTGGTGCACCCAATGACATATAGTTATAAGCTGTAATTGAAAGTTTATTTAAAAGTGCGTCCGTTTTTGTTGCAAGTAAATTAATCTGCAGGGCATGCTACAATACAGAGGTGAAATTTGTGTGGTAAATCATACAAGCAGCCTAAATTATGGTTAGAATATACATATGTAATTTACGTAATGAATGGTTAGTCCTTAAAGGGACAGTGTACTGTAAAATTGTTTTATATTAATGTATTTGTAATGACTTGTGATACAAGCTGAATAGTTTAAAATGTAGGAGAAGTTGCATTTGCAAGTTTGTGTATATATGAAGTAAATTGTAATGGTTTGAATTGTTTGTCTGTAAAATCAGAACTCAGTGTGTAGACAGAGCACTAGAAAATTGTCATTTTATTAGCAGCAATAACACTGTATTAGTAGTTTGCAAAATATATATTTTTTGGGACCTTTCTTTGCATTCTTTTTAAATCTGCCATTTAGTTAGCAGATATTTCTTTTGCAGTGTAACTGAATTCTCTCTGTAATGCAAACTAATTGATAAGTTGTCTACAATCTTAGTGTTACGATCTGTGAGACTAGCAAAAAAAAAAACAAACAAAAAACAAACAAACAGAGGAGTGAAAATATTTAAAGGGATATAAAATCTGAGATTTTAAGGAAATATTTACAGAGAAGACAATGAGGTTTACTGTAAGCCTAACACTAGTATATTTAACTGTGTCAGCAGTTTCAATTAAAGATAATTTTTAATTTGAGTAAAATGTCCCTTTAACTAGCCTGCATCCCACTGTGTGTTTTTATGCTGGTTATGCTTGCTTAGGCTATTTAATGAATGTCAGTATACATTTTTATTATAAGTAAGGCCAATGACTCATTGGGAATAATTTAAAGGGGAAATTTTTATTATTATTTTTTTTGTAGAAAGCTTATTTTATTTTTTTGCTATATACATTTGTTACATTTGGCTAGAGAGCTGCAGAATGGTGAATATCAAATTATAAACAAAGTTAAATCAAATAATTGTGTTGTTATTAAAATTTTGGTTATGTAAAAGTATAGACTGGATTCTAGCAGCTTTTCACAAATTATTTGTGCCACATCTGATTTACTTAAAGGGACAGTCTACCATATAATTGTTATTGTTTTGAGGATGGATAGTCCCTTTATTACCCATTCCCCAGTGTTGCATGGCCAACACAGTTGTATTGGTATGCTTTTTGCCTCTGTAGTTGCCTTGTGTCTAGGGGCATTCTTCCAGCTCCCTGGTCACATGACTGTGACTGTTTATGGTCTATTGTCTTAAATTTAGCATTGTTTTGTGCTGGATCTTGGATGACCCCCTGTGCCTGAACACAGTGTTATCTATATGGCCCACGTGTATTTTGTCTCTCTGTGTTGGAAAGAGATTTAAAAAGCCTGTGATAAGAGGCAGCCCCCAAAGGCTTAGAAATTAGCATATGAGCCTACCTATGTTTAGTTTAAACTAAGAATACCAAGAAAAAATTTGATGATAAAAGTAAATTGGAAAGTTGATTAAAATTAAAAGTCCTATCTGAATAATGAAAGTTTAATTTATACTAAAATGTCCCTTTAACAGTGGATTTGCATGGTGCATGTGAGCAGGAGCTATATAGAACAGTGGCTGTATCATTATTATCTAATTATTCCCAAAATTGGATACTTAGGTGTTTGTGTGTTCTTTTGTAAATTTATGGTTAGCGATTTTATGTGTAAATATGCAACTGGAGTTTATTGAGCATCTGCGGTGATTGCATTATTAGTGTGATCTCATAGAATTGTACATGGTAGAATTTGCAGAACCACGGCATAGATGGTTGTTTTAGGATTTTAATTATTTTGTAGTGTTTTGCGAGTGCTGCGTTTCAGGGAATGGCAGAATTGGTTTTGAATTTCAGGTTAATTTTGGTTGTTAAAAGTTTGTGTCGGCTGTTCATGTTTTGTTTTGTAAAATGGACAATTGGTTTAAGTGTTTTCTAAGAGAATGTTGTGTTTTTATTTTTCATGAATGCATGTGGTAAGGTGCTGTATGAATGGAATATTGCATGTGGAGGTGTATTTGATTTTGCTTGCTATTGAGAATTGTATTCTGCATGCATGAGTGGAGTGCATAATTTGTCTTTTCGTTTTTTGTTATGTTGTGTTTGCATGCCACATGGGATGTTTCACGCAAACAAGGGGGAAGTATTGATGAGTATTGATGAGTAACTTTATGTGATAGGGGTGATTGTTTTTAGGTACTGTCTTCAGAGATTAAAAGACACTAACTGAATTATTTTTGAGTTTCCATATTTAGGTGAAATCTGTACAGGCAAAATTCCATAAGTGCACTCTTCAAAAGATTAAAGATTGAAAGCAAGTAAACCTTTAAAGAAAGAAAAGAAGAAAATGAAAGACCTTTTGTCAAGCTTGTTTTAACCACCATACTGCAGTAAAAAAAAAGTTACTGAACTATCTTTGGATACATTCTTTGCTTTGCATGCTGGTACCAGCCCCAGAACTGGACTCTGGGTAATCCATGACTGTCTCCTCTGATGTGTGTCTTCAGGACATAAAGACTATCCTTCTCTGGACTGTGCCTTATCGCTCGATATGGAGGTCCTGTTATGCTGTTACAGGGTCAACCAATTAAATTAGGGGAGTATTGTTTTAACTCGATTACTTATATTGCTTGTTTTGTATTCTCTTGTATTTTATTGATCATATTGGGTATAAGACATCATATGCTTCATTGGTATTAGTGCACATTGTAGTTTATGTGCTTAACATAGTAATTTTTAGATAAATGCAACTGTGAACTGTGCAGTATTGTACCCTATTGAATGGCCCACTGAGTATAAAAATATGTTTCAGGAAAATGCTGCAATATATCATAATATCTTAGACCCTTCACCCTTTAGAACATAAGGAGGACACGTCTAAGCTAGAAGTTTATAGTAAATATACAGAGAAATGTTTGTTTCAGGGAATAGCCTAATTATAGTTTATGAAAGCAAATGTATTTTTCCATTTTATTAATTAGTATGGTATCTGCAAAGTGAATTTGGTCATTCCTGATGTTTGTCAAAGAGAGTAATTCTTACCATAAAGATGTGTTTACCTTTAAAAGAACTTGTAGTTTTAAATGATGTTCTGTTTGTATGCTTTCCTCATACAGGAGTGTGAGAGAATTTAGGTTGGAGAATTATAAACATTATAGATAGCAGCCATCCAGAATAAAGCAACACGAGGTTCTTTTATTTTTAGAAGTTCAAAGTGACAGTGTAAAGAAATTCATTTATTTTTATTGACTGTTTTCTTTTTTTTCATTTTTGCTACAGGGCAGGCCTTAGCATAAGTTTTAGCATAACCATTCAGGCCCTTGATGAAGTCTAACAGGTTTTCACTTGCGTAGTATTCATGAAGTATCATTTAAAAGTGTATAGAGAAGTTGTAAATTATTCTCTGAGAAATGTCAATGTATTTAGTTTGTATTATATATCAACAATGTTTTGTTTGATTTTAAATGACATAGGAGGAAAGTGACGTTTTATTTGGACATAATTGTGATTGTATTCATCCTGTACTGTTTCTGTTTGCTTCCTAGACTCCCTGTGACTCGAGTGTTTGCTTGCCATGGGTATCCACTGGTTGCCTTGTCTACCCCATGAACAAACCATCAGATTTCCAGTATCTCCCTGCGGAAGAACCATGGATAAGCACCCCTACTGCAAATGAACTGTTGGAGAACTGTATTATAGCAAAGTGTCAAGGTGCAGCGCTCTCAAATGGACAAAGACTGTTCTTAAAGTGATCAGAGGCCACCTAGAGACAGTTGTGCTGTTGCTATGTCATGCTTTAAAAGGAACTGTTGGACATATTGGGGGGTGCTAGCAATGCAGGTGGAGAGATAGAAGATGCAGAGTTGTTTGGGGGTAGATGGGGGGCTGGTTGTTCTCTGTGCCGGTGGACCGGTAGTTTTGGGAAGGCTGGAAGATAGATGGAAGGTATTGGAGGGACTGTACCGATATGCAGTGACAATTAGCCTATAAAAGTATATCACGACATGCAAATATTTTTCTCTTTAGTATTCTCACAGAGTTCTGTTACCATAATATAAGGCTTTACTACTTTTCTATGTCAGTCTATTTTTATGTTATTCTGTTAGAATAAAAGGATGGTATGTTAGGGGTAATATGAACCTGACGGCAGCCATCTTGTTCCCCCGCAGACATCTTGTGATGATTAGCATCCATTTTGTAATGATTAGACTTTTATTATAGTGGTTTATTATGTAGTAAGAAATATGCTGATGTTAGGGAGACTAGCATAGATATAATAGCCCTGAGAATGACCCTGAAGATGTGCATTGTTATCTCTACAAGATGTCAAACGGCTGTGATTTGTGCTGGGCCAGGAGGCCCAGTTACTGTTTATCTGTAGTTAGGTATTCCTGTAGAAATGACTCCCTAACACTCCTTTTATTCCAATTATATTTTCTATGAGTTTCTTTGTTCTTATAGAAATACCATGTGAAATGATGTAATTATGAATACGTCACTTGTTAAACCTATATGCTGTAACTCTTATTGTAAGAATATTATAATATCTAGGGAGCATATATATACATTGTATCATTTTTATATGTTATGTTTAATTGTAATGTATCTTTTCTGTATCCCTTTAATATTCAATTGTAGCTAGACGCATAGTGACCTTTATACACACATTTTACATGTACTTTTGAACCCTTGAGCTATGTGTGAGAAAACACTGCTGATGTAAGGAATTTTAGTTAGGTCAAAGGTAGCTATACATCAGATTGGAATATTTTGAGATCCTACATTAATCCTTTTTCCTGTCAGTCATAAATTTATTTAATATCTTCAAGGATATCTGACAAATGTGATGTACAACTTACAGGATGCCAGATGTTTTCCTTATCTTAGAAATGAGCTAATGACTACAGATTTCAATGTATTCTGAAATGTATATAACTGGCTAACTTGACCAATAAAGTTAGAGTTGTTCTGCAAACATATCCTTGTGTATTTTGTGGAACAGCCCTCCAAGTACTTGTAACAACTTTGCAGTGCAGATAACAGAGTCCTGAAGCAGAGGAGAACAAGAGGGTCGTGGTCCTAGAGGAGTCCTCTAACAACAACCATTTGTGCCATAATTGCACAAGCTGTTTGTAAATAATTTCAGTGAAAAACCTAAAGTTTGTGAAAAAGTTAACGATTTTTGTTATTTTGCATTTGGCGGTGAAATGGTGGCATAAAATATACCAAAATGGGCCTATATCAATACTTTGGGTTGTCTACTACACTACACTAAAGTTAAAATTAACCCTACAAGCTCCCAACAAGCTACATAAGTAACCCCTTCACCGCTGGGCATAATACAAGTGTGGTGCGCAGCGGCATTTAGCGGCCTTCTAATTACCAAAAAGTAAAGCCAGAGAAGCATTTACAACCATTTGTGCCATAATTACACAAGCTGTTTGTAAATAATTTCAGTGAGTACCCTAAAGGGTGTGAAAAAGTTTGTGAAAAAGTTCACAGTTTTTTTTATATGATCGCATTTGGCGGTGAAATAGTGGCATGAAATATGCCAAAATGGGTCTAGATCAATACTTTGGGTTGTCTACAAAAAAACCCCATAATTTATGTAAGAACTTACCTGAAAAATTCATTTCTTTTACATTGGCAAGAGTCCATGAGCTAGTGACGTATGAGATATACAATCCTACCAGGAGGGGCAAAGTTTCCCAAACCTCAAAATGCCTATAAATACACCCCTCACCACACCCACAATTCAATTTAATGAATAGACAAGTAGTGGGGTGATAGAAAAAGGAGTAAAAAGCATCAAAAAAGGAACTGGAAATATAATTGTGCTTTATACAAAAAAACATAACCACCATAAAAAGGGTGAGTCTCATGGACTCTTGCCAATATGAAAGAAATGAATTTATCAGGTAAGTTCTTACATAAATTATGTTTTCTTTCATGTAATTGGCAAGAGTCCATGAGCTAATGAGCTAGCGACGCATGGGATAGTAATACCCAAGATGTGGTACTCCTCAGAAAAGTCACTAGAGAGGGAGGGATATAAATAAAAACAGCCATTTTCCACTGAAAAAATTAAATCCACATCCAAAAAAATAAGTTTTTCTCATAATTGAAAAGAAAAAACTTACAACATAAGCAGAGGAATCAAACTGGTAGAATTTAGTAAATGTATGCAAAGAAGACCAAGTTGCTGCTTTGCAAATCTGATCAACTTAAGCTTCATTCTTAAAAGTCCACAAGGTGGAAACTGATCTAGTAGAATGAGCTGTGATTCTCTGAGGCGGGCCTGACCTGACTCCAAATAAGCCTGATGAATCAAAAGCTTTAACCAGGATGCCAAGGAAAGAAATGGCAGAAGCTTTGTGACCTTTCCTATAACCATAAAAGACAACAAGCAGACTAGAAGTCTTCCTGAAATCTTTAGAATTCTTAGGATTAGGACACAAATAGGGAACAACAATTTCCCTATTAATGTTGTAAAAATTCACAACTTTAGGTAAAAATGTAAATGAAGTCAGCAAAATTGCCTTATCCTGATGGAAAATCAGAAAAGGAGACTCACAAGAAAGAGCAGATAATTCAGATAGCCAAAAGGAACAACACTTTCCAAGAAAGTAGTTTAATATCCAAAGAATGCATAGGCTCATTAGGAGGAGCCTGTAAAGCCTTCAAAACCAAATTAAGACTCCAAGGAGGAGAGATTGATTTAATGACAGGATTGATACGGACACCAAAGCCTGGTATCAAGAAGCTTAACAATCTTTTTGTGAAATAAAACAGAAAGAGCAGAGATTTGTCCCTTCAAGGAACTTGCAGACAAACCTTCATCCAAACCATCCTGAAGAAACTGTAAAATTCTAGGAATTCTAAAAGAATGCCAGGAGAATTTATGAGAAGAACACCATGAAATATAAATCTTCCAAACTCGATAATAAATCTTCCTAGAAACAGATTTACGAGCCTGTAACATAGTATCAATCACTGAGCCAGAGAAGCCTCTATGACTAAGCACAAAGCGTTCAATTTCCATACCTTCAAATTTTACGATTTGAGATCCTGATGGAAAAACGGTCCTTGAGACAGAAGGTCTGGTCTTAAAGGAAGTAGCCAAGGTTGGCAACTGGACATCCGGACAAGATTCGCATACCAGAACCTGTGAGGCCATGCTGGTGCTACCAGAAACACAAACGATTTTTCCATGATGATCTTGGAGATCACTTTTGGAAGAAGAACTAGACGTGGGAAGATATAAGCAGGTTGGTAAAACCAAGGAACTGCTAACGCATCCACCGACTCCGCCTGAGGATTACTGGACCTGGACAAGAACCTGGGAAGTTTCTTGTTTAGATAGGAAGCCATCAGATCTATTTCTGGAAGACCCCACATCTGAATAATCTGAAGAAAAAAACACATCTGGATGGAGAGACCACTCCCCTGGATGTAAAGTCTGACGGCTGAGATGATCCGCTTGCCAATTGTCTACACATGGTATATGTACTGCAGAAATTAGACAAGAGCTGAATTCTGCCCAAGAAAGTATCTGAGATACTTCTTTTATAGCTAGGGGACTGTGAATCCCACCCTGATGATTGACATATGCCACAGTTGTGATATTATCTGTCTGAAAACAAATGAATGGTTCTTCTTCAACAGAGGCCAAACCTGAAGAGCCCTGAAAATAGCACAGAGTTCTAAAATATTGATTGGTAACCTCGCCTCTTGAGATTTCCAAACACCTTGTGTTGTCAGAGATCCCCAGACGAACAAAAGAGGCCCCTTGAACTATACGATGGTTATCTAACCACCAAGTTAGAGAGAGTCGAACATTGGTATTTAAGGCTATTAATTGTGATATCCTTGTATAATCCCTGCACCATTGATTCAGCATACAAAGCTAAAGACTAGAGGTCCCATATGAAAATGAGCAAAGGGGATCGCGTCTGATGCTGCAGTCATGAGACCTAAAACTTTCATGCACATAGCCACTGAAGGGAATGAATGAGGCTGAAGGTTTCGACAAGCTGAAACTAATTTTATTCGTCTCTTGTCTGTTAGAGACAGAGTCATGGACACTGAATCTATCTGGAAACCTAAAAAGGTGACTCTTGTCTGAGGAATCAAGGAACTTTTTGGTAAATTGATCCTCCAACCATGGGGCCTATCTATCAAGCTCTGCAGGCTCACCAGAAACAGTAGTTATGAAGCAGCGGTAACAAAGACCACTGCTCCATAACCCTGTCCGCCTGCTCTGAGGCGGACAGGAATTGCCACAATTCAACCCGATCGAGTACGATCGGGTTGATTGACACCCCCCTGCTGGTGGCCCATTGGACACGAGTCTGCAGGGGGCGGCATTGCACTGCTGAATACGGAGAGCGTATTGCTCTCCGCATTCAGCAATGTCTGTCGGACCTGATCCGCACTGTCGGATCAGGTCCGTCAGACATTTGTTAAATTGGCCTCTATGTCTTTGAAGAAACAACACTAGTTGATTCATGTGAGATTCGGCAGAATGTAAAGACTGAGCTAATACCAAGATATCGTCCAAATAAGGAAACACCGCAATACTCTGTTCTCTGATTACAGAGAATAGGGCACCAAGAACTTTTGAAAAAATTATTGGAGCTGTCGCTAGGCCAAA
Organism: Bombina bombina; assembly: GCF_027579735.1. NCBI lineage: Eukaryota > Metazoa > Chordata > Amphibia > Anura > Bombinatoridae > Bombina > Bombina bombina. The sequence goes on along the minus strand of NC_069504.1, from coordinate 309,415,253 downwards.
TGGAAAAGCGACAAATTGGTAATGCTTGTCTAGAAAAGAGAATCTCAGAAACAGATAGTGGTCTGGATGAATCAGAATATTAAGATATGCATCTTGCAAGTCTATCGTGGACATATAATGAACTTGCTGAACAAAAGGCAGAATAGTCCTTATAGTCACCATTTTGAAAGTTGGCACTCATACAAAACGAGTCAACATTTTCAGATCCAGAACTGGCCTGAATGAATTTTCTTTCTTTGGGACAATGAATAGATTTGAATAAAACCACAGACCCTCTTACTGAAACAGAACTGGTATGATTACCCCTGAAAGCTCTAGATTTGAAACACAATTCAGAAAAGCCTGAGCCTTCATTGGATCACAGGAGATTTTACTCTGAATCCTATTCGATACCCTTGAGAGACAATACTCTGAATCATTTGATTTTGGAGAGAATCTGCCCAAATGTTTTTGAAAAATTTTAATCTGCCCCCCCCCCCCACCAGCTGAGCTGGAATGAGGGCTGCACCTTCATGCGGACTTGGGAGCTGGCTTTGGTTTCTTAAAAGGCTTGGATTTATTCCAACTTGAAGAAGGTTTCCAATTGGAACCAGATTCTTTGGGGGAAGGATTGGCTTTCTGTTCCTTATCTTGTCAAAAAGAACGAAAACAATTAGAAGCTTTTGATTTTCCCTTAGATCTTTTATACTGAGGTAAAAAACTCCCTTCCCCCCAGTGACAGTTGAAATAATTGAATCCAATTGAGAACAAAAATAAATTGTTATCTTGGAAATAAAGAGCTAGTAATCTAGACTTAGATACCATGTCAGCATTACAATTTTTGAGCCACAAGAGCTTGTGGGCCCGTATTTCTGGCGAGTCTTTAGACTCGCCAGAAACAGCAGTTATGAAGCAGCGGTCTAAAGACCGCTGCTACATAACCCTATCCGCCTGCTCTGATGAGGCGGACAGGAATCACCACAATTGATTGACACCTCCCTGCTGGCGACCGATTGGCCGTGAGTCAGCAGGGGGCGGCGTTGCACCAGCAGCTCTTGTAAGCTGGTGGTGCAATGCTGAATACAGAGAGCGCATTGCTCTCCGCATTCAGCGAGGTCTTGCGGACCTGATCCGCACTGTCGGATCAGGTCCGCAAGACCTTTCATAATTCGGCCTCATAGATTTAACATCAATTTTGATGATATCAAAAATAGCATCACAAATAAAATGATTAGCATGTTGAAGCAAGCGAACAATGCTAGACAAATCAGGATCTGTTTCATGTTGCGCTAAGCTTTACAACCAAAAAGTTGATGCAGCTGCAACATCAGCCATGGATATAGCAGGCCTAAGAATGTAGCCAGAAAATAAATAAGCTTTTCTTAGATAAGATTCAAGTTTCCTATCTAAAGGGTCCTTAAAAGAAGTACTATCTTCCATAGGAATAGTAGTACGTTTGGCAAGAGTAGAAATAGCCCCATTAATTTTGGGGATTTTTTCCCAAAACTCCAATCATACTGCTGGCAAAGGATACAACTTTTTAAACCTAGAAGAAGGAATAAAAGAAGTACCAGACCTATTCTATTCCTTTGAAATCATATCAGAAATAGCATCAGGAACTGGAAAAAACTCTGGAGTAACCACAGGAGGTTTTTAAACAGACTTTAAACGTTTACTAGTATTAGTATCAAGAGGACTGGTTTTCTCAATATCCAAAGTAATCAACACCTCTCTTAACAAGGAACGAATATACTCCATCTTAAAGAGATAAGTAAATTTGTCAGTGTCAATATCTGAGGTAGAATCTTCTGAACCAGATAGATCCTCATCAGAGGATAGAAGTTTTTAAAGACCTTTTAAGTTTATTAGAAGGCAGAATAGCAGACAAAGCCTTCTGAATCGCACCAGCAATAAAATATTTTATATTCACAGGGATATCATGTACATTAGATGTTGAAGGAACAACAGGCATTGTACTAGTACTGATGGATACATTCTCTGCATGTAAAAGCTTATCATGACAACTGTTACATACTACAGCTGGAACAAATCAAACAAATCTTGCCTCAGCCCTACAGTAAAGGAAACGATTGTACAGCAAATGCTGATGCCTTTCATGGATTATGGGGACATAGTATATGCACCTGCACTGCAAACTCACCTTAATAAACTTAATACATTGTATAACTGGTTCTGCCACTTTGTGCTACAATGTAACTACAGGACCCACCATTGTGACATGCTAAAAGAACTAAACTGGCTGTCGCTGGAATCCAGACGAACCCTCCATCTTTCCTGCATTGTGTTTAAGAGCCTTTCTGGGAAGCTCCCACCCTACCTGAGCAGAATGTTCTCCCTGGCTATTCCCACCTCCTATAACCTCCGATCCAGTACAAACACATTATTTAGCTTGCCTCAATACAAAAAGAAAGCAGTTCGATCCCCCTTTTCCTACTGAGTGCCACAGTTATGGAACGACCTCCCGCACAAACCTTTCAAACCTTCCCCAAGCCTAATATCCTTTAAGAGATCCCTCTCTACATATCTCAAAACAGAATGCACCTGTCATGGTTGATTATATATTTCCTACCTGTTCTATGTAAAATTTTTGCATATATTGTGTATTATTATTGTTTTTTTAATTTTATTGTACCCTACTGTATCAATGCAATGTTTTGTGGACCCAGGACATACTTGAAAACGAGAGAAATCTCAATGTATCCTTCCTGGTAAAATATTTTATAAATAAATAAATAAATATAATCTCCACTAACTTACAACAGATACACTTAGCTTTGGTAGAACTGTTATAAGGCAGCAGGGTTCAAACAGTGGTTTCTGAGACAGGATCAGATTGAGACATCTTGCAAATGTAAGAGGAAAAAAACAACAACATATAAAGTAAAATGATCAATTTCCTTATATGGCAGTTTCAGGAATGGGAAAAAATGCAAACTGCATAGCCCTCTGAGCATAAAAAAGGCAAGAGGCATATAGGGAGTGGGGTTTAAATAATTAATTTATTTGGCACCAAGTATGACGCACAACGCAAAATGAAATTTATTAGCGCTAACAACATCCAGAAATGACGCAACTCGCGTCATGGCAGAGGCAACCTTGTGCAAGGAAACCTGGCATTAACTAAGACACCAGAAATGATGAATTTGTGTCATCGAACGTACCTTCGCGCCAAAAAAATCTCGCGCCAAGAATGACGCAATAAATATCAGCATTTTGCAACCTCGCGAGCCTAATTTTGCCCACGAAAATTAATGAAAAAGCATTCAATTTTGAAGAAAAGACTATACCTCAGGTAAGAAAAAATAACTTCCTAAATATGTTTCCCAATTTTGAAACTGATAGTCTGCAAAAGGAAATATACATAAACCTGACTCATGGCAAATATAAGCACAATACATATATTTAAAACTTTATATTAATACATAAAGTGCCAAACCATAGCTGAGAGTGTCTTAAGTAATGTAAACATACTTACCCAAAGACACCCATCCACATATAGCAGATAGCCAAACCAGTACTGATCAGTAGAGGTAATGGAATATGAGATTATATCGTTGATCTGAAAAGGGAGGTAGGAGATGAATCTCTACGACTGATAACAGAGAACCTTTGAAAAGATTTCCCGTAAGGAAAACCATAGAATCAATAGGTGATACTCTCTTGACATTCCTCTGACAAACCTTGTACTCTGAGAGGAATCGGGCTTCAAAATGCTGAGAAGCACATATCACAGAAGAATATTAAGCAAAAACTTACTTCACCACCTCCATAGGAGGCAAAGTTTGTAAAACTGAATTGTGGGTGTGGTGAGGGGTGTATTTATAGTCATTTTGAGGTTTGGGAAACTTTGCCCCTCCTGGAAGGATTGTATATCCCGTACGTCACTAGCTCATGGACTCTTGACAATTACCAATTACATGAAAAAAAATATATACCTGTCAAGGGATTTTTAGGGATTCCTTATAGATATCAGTGTTCCAATGTAAGTATTGCTAATTTTGAGAAAAAAAGGTTTGGAAATAGCAAAGTTCTACTTGTACTTATTGTCCTATAACTTGCAAAAAAAGCAAAGAACATGTAAACATTGGGTATTTCTAAACTCAGGACAAAATTTTGAAACTATCTAGCATGGGTGTTTTCTGGTGATTGTAGATGTGTAACAGATTATGGGGTCAAAGTTAGAAAAAGTGTGTTTTTTTCCATTTTTTCATCATATTTTATATTATTTTTATAGTAAATTCTAAGATATGATGAAAATAATGGTACTTTAGAAATTCCATTTAATGGTGAGTAAAACGATATATAATATGTGTGGGTTCAGTAAATGAGTAAGAGGAAAATTACAGTTAAACACAAACACCGCAGAAATGTAAAACTAGCCCTTGTCCTTAAGGGTAAGAAAATTGAAAAATGGTCTGGTACTTATGGGGTTAAAGGGCCCCAACATTTCTGTGCACAAACTGGTACTCTCAGCCTTTAGGGTGAAGCCTGAGGGTGCTGAGGATGGGTTTACAGGTGATTTGGGAGGGTGCTGGGCCTGGTTAGACAGAGTTGGTGTGTTAGTTAGCCACTGTATTACTTGTCTTAGTTTTATTTGTCATAAACCTTTAATGCATGTTCAAACTGTTTTATTGTTATCACTATGTGTGTTGTAGTTATTTATTATGTTCCTGTTTGGGAAACCCATTCTTGCCCTGGATGCCCAGTCAGGTGGAGGCACTGCCACAGTCATGCACCCCAACTTCCATGTAGCGGAGGCTCAGGATCGGCCTGCAGAGCACATGCAGGTATCTGGGGTAAAGACCCACAGGGGTAATTGTGGGCCTAGGCCAAACCCCATTACATGAGTATCCGGTTTCACGATTTAGATATTAACGTGGTCAGGTTAATAATATTAAGGCAAATTAATTTACGTACCGTGAGACGTAAAACACATTTTAAATTCCTATGTTCTTCACATACACCTAGATTACAAGTTTTGCGCTAAACAGGGTTCAAAACTAACGCCAAAAAAGTTGCGTTATTTCACTCTCCATAGCGCTGCCATTACGAGTTACTGAAAAGCCTCCTTGAGCATGCGATATGGTGGCATTAAGCTCCATACCGCACAAAATCCAAGGACTGCTTTGATGTGCTTGTGCACGCCATTCCCCATAGACATCAATAGGGAGAGAGTGTTAGAAAAAAACCTAAAGTGCTTAATGAAAAATCTCCATAATGCAACCCCAATGATGTCTATGGGGAAAAAAGTTACATTTAAACCTAACACCCTAACATAAACCCCTAGTCTAAGCACCCCTAATCTGCCGCCCCCAACATTGCCGACACCTAAATAAAGTTATTAACCCTTATTATCCTGCTGCTCCCGCCAGCCCCCACATCACAAAACACTAAATTGAACTATTAACCCCTAAACCTAACAACCCCTAACTTTAAATTCAAATTACAATATAACTATATAAAAAATAAATAAAAACTTACCTGTGAAATAAAAATAAACCTAACATTAAACTATAAATTAACCTAACATAACTATTCTAAAAAAATAAAAAAGACTACCAATTAAAAAATCGAAATTATAAATTTAAAAAAACCTAACACTACGAAAAAAAATAAAAAATCTAAAATTACAAAAAATAATAAACACTAAATTATGAAAAATTAGAAACACTAAACTTACAAAAAATAATAAACGAAATTATCAAAAATAAAAACAATTACACCTAATCTAATAGCCCTATAAAAATAAAAAGCCCCCCAAAATAAAAACACCCCCTAGCCTACAATAAACTACCAAAAGCCATTAAAAGGGCCATTTGTAGGGCATTGCCCTAATTTAAACAGCTCTTTTACCTGAAAAAAATACAAAGTTCCCCCAACAGTAAAACACACCACCCAACCAACCCCCCAAAATAAAAAACCTAACTCTAAAAAAATCTAAGCTATCCATTGCCCCTAAAGGGGAATTTGTATGGGCATTACCCTTAAAAGGGCATTCAGCTCTTTTTCATTGCCCTTAAAAGGGCATCCAGTCTTTTTTTAAAAAGCCCAAAAGCCTAATCTAAAAAAAAACCCACCCAAAAAAATGAAAAAAAAAAAAACCTAACACTAACCCCAAAATATCTACTCACGGTTCCTGAAGTCTGGACATCCATCTCCATCCAGGCGGCAAAAAGTCTTCATCAAGGCAGCGATATCTTAAACCATCGTGGGGGCGTCTTCTATCTTCATCCCGGTGGGGTGGAGCAGAGCCACCCTGGAAGCTGAAGACATTCTGTGCAGAGCATCCTCTTCATATGGTCACCGCTGTACACTGAAGTTGAATGCAAGGTAGCCATTTCAAAATGGCGTATCTTGCATTCCTTTTGGCTGATTTGATTCTTCAAATTCAAATCAGCCAATGGGATGAGAGCTTCTGAAATCCTGTTGGCTGTTCAAAACAGCCAATAGGATGAGAGCTTCTGAAATCCTATTGGCTGTTCAAAACAGTCAAATAGGATGAGAGCTACTGAAATCCTGTTGGCTGTTCAAATCAGCCAATGGGATTTCAGTAGCTCTCATCCTATTGGCTGATTTGAATTTGAAGAACCAAATCAGCCAATAGGAATGCAAGGTACGCCATTATGAAACAGCTACCTTGCATTCAACTTCAGTGTACAGCGGTGACTGTATGAAGAGGACGCTCTGTGTAGGATGTCTTTGGCTTCCAGGATGGCTCTGCTCCTTGCCACCGGGATGAAGATAGAAGACGCCCCCAGGATGGATGAAGACATTGCCCCCTGGATGGAGATGGATGTCCGGACTTCAGGAACCATGAATAGATATTCTGGAATAGTTATGTTAAGTTAATTTATAGTTTAATGTTAGGTTTATTTTTATTTCACAGGTAAGTTTTTATTTATTTAAAGATAGTTATATTGTAATTTTAATTTAAAGTTAGGGTTAATGGTTTAATTTAGTCTTTTGCCATGTGGGGGCCGGCGGTTTAGGGGTTAATAAGTTTATTTAGTGGCAGCGATGTGGGAGGCCGGAGGTTTAGGGGTTAATAACTTCATTATAGTGTTGGCGATGTTGGGGGGGGGTGGATTCGGGGTTATTAGGTTTATTTAATAGTTGCAATGTGGGTGGGCAGCAGATTAGGGGCTAATAAGTTTTAAATAGTGTTTGAAATGCAGGAGGGCGGCGGTTTAGGGGTTAATAGGTAGTTTATGGGTGTTAATTTACTTTGTAACATTTTAGTTATGAGTTTTGTGAAACATTTTTGTTGCGCAAAACTCATAACTACTGCTTTCAGATTGCGGTATGGATCGTGTCGGTATAGGCTGTAACGCAAGCATTTTAGCCAGACCGCACAACCTGTAATAACGGCGCTATGAAAATCCCACACAAAATGTCATTTTTTTAGTGCGGAATGGACGTTTCGTTACAGGCTAAAATGCTTGCGGTATAGCTATACCGACATGACTCGTAATATTGGAATTGCCATTTTTCAGCATTAAAAGCCGTAACACAAAACTCGTAATCTAGGTGATAGAAAATAACATATTTTTATTATTAAATATATATATTTTTATATATATTGGGTATTGTTCATGTAAAATACATATATACCTATATATCAATAGAAAATAAAATACAGATACATGTAGAAATATGTATTTACAATAAAAAGGTCATTATCCTGTAAGTGAAGAACATTGGAATGTTAAATATGTACAGTAAATATACAGTAAAACACATAAATACATGAAGACACATGTACACACATATATACATACATATACTTATTTAGATATGTATATGTATGTATCCATTCTATATGTTAAAGCCCCTGTCTGCCATTTTTTTTTTCTTTCACTTGAGACTTCATATCTTTGAGCCCTTATAACTTTTTAATACAATTTTTTTAAATAATTTTCATCAGAAAGTGTTTTTATGAGTGAAACTGTACTTTTTTATGTATTTTTAGATTGTGCTCAAGTGAACGCAATTTCCTTCAACTCATACTTCTGATACACGCAACGAGCCACCATATACCCCCTTATTGCTCGCACGCAACAGTTAGCGCTACACTCATAATCTAGCCCCATATGTGTTCAGCTAGGTCCCAGTAGTGAATTGCTGTTGTGCATCTGACCTCTTTGTAGGAGTTAAAGGCAAGGTAAAGTTTGCAATGTTTTTAACTTTGTTTAGTTTTCTAATTAGCCTTGCAATGCAGTCGCTAAGTCCTTTTGAATATTTGCGTGTTTGATTTGAAGTTATTTATATAAAAATATATCTACCTTTTATTGTATTACTCCTCCCCCTTGATACTTCCGATATTTCTGTTCTCATCTTAGAGAACCAACCCACCCGCATTCGACGTCAGAATTTTGCGCGTTCACGGACCTAGAATCATCTGCGCATGCGCAATTGTCCGTAATTTCTATAGCCAGACTCGGCAGTGCTGTTCATCGCAATTACCTTGAGATGTTACTTGTCGGGCGCATGCGCAGTGAGGTCCGATGACGTCGGATATGCTGTGTTCACCACCACATGGAGAAAGCGGTGATTGGATGCCACTAGGTAAACCAGGTGTCAATCAATTTTATACGAAAGTCGGGCGGACGGGTAATCGTTGCAGAACAAGAGGTAAATATTAGGATTTGAGGCTTATTTTAAAAAATATAATCAAATGATGAATTAAAGTTATACTAAATTTTAATGTTATTGATAAATGTGATGACGATTGCACGCAAGTTTACCTTGCCTTTAAATACATAGCTACAGTATACGCAAGTAACAGTACAATAATAAATCCATTAAAGCATTTCCTTTTTACAATTGTATGGTTTGTAAGCTATAAAATGACCAGTACCAGCCCTGTCTATCATCTGTATATATTTTTTTAAATTATAACTTTAGCTGTTGTTACTTAACCTAGAGACATTTGTATAACTGCCTATTCAAAGAGTGCTGTTTAAATAAAATCACATATCACAACAGGTAGCAGGCTGTATTAAAATAAGGAAATGCCTAACTTCTTGTCTCAATAATAAGGGCAAGGTAAAATAATAATTTTCTTTTTAGGATTGGTTTCCGAAGAACTGCAAAACCCAGCAAGGTTGTGAGTGTGATATAACATTAATATTTGTTTTATGTTTAAGTGCATACCTAGCAATATAATTCTAGATGTTTCACAACACTTTAAATAAGTTACAGCTTATAATTGATTTATACACTTGGCATATAGCTGGTCTTTAGCTCAATCATTTACTGAGCTACTGGATTAGAAATCTGTCCATCTGCACTATTTATAAAACAGTTTGAAGTAAAGCACACATGTTCTCTCTAAGATTATAATAACTGATTTAATAAAAAAGAAAAACTCAGCTAGAGAAGTTTATTTTACATTTGCCTTCTTTACCCAATTATATAATAGCATGATTAAGATTTGAACAGTACTGAGATGAAGTTATATTTAGTAGCAATAGTCACATTAAACTGCAAAAACATTCAAAATTAAAAAAAAAGCAATATTTAAATACAATTAAATACCAAGTTGGCATTTGGTACTTCAAATGCACCAACTAAAGCATGTTTATGTTTTATAGGATTCATTCAGTGTAGCCCATATTTTAAATTATTTAGATTAAGATGCTGTGATTCCAGCCATAGTACACAGTAAAATGTCAACAAAAAACAGCTTTTAGGTTATTTAAATGAGACAAATACTGTACATATTCCTATATTAGGCTGGTAGTTGACCTCATCTTCATATCTAAAAAAATTGAAAATTATAATGTTCCCTATTTTTTTTTTCTGATCGTTTTTTTTGCACTGGACATTAAAAAGGCACTTCCTTGCCAGTTCGAGGAATTTGATACCTTTGAGGTTTGTAAGTGCTACAGCCATGTATATATGGAAGCCTTTCACTCTCCCAAGCAACCACAAAAAACGCCACTAGATATTTATTTAATAATAATATTTTATAATGGTTTTAACTGTGTATTTAATGTAAATATTTCACATTCCAGTGTTCTTCACATAGGAGAATATGTTCTCTGTATTTATAATAATAAATAAAACATTGTTCTATGTGAAGAACATTAGAATGTGAAATATTTATATTTCTTGTCAGGTTGGCGCACAAGTATGGGTGTTAGTTTTTTTTTTACAGTTTGCGCACTCCATGGAAGTCTATGGAATAATACGTTAATGCGGCCGCGATATTCAAAGTTCAACTCTTTGCGCGTGTCTTGTTTTTGATCGCATGCTAACTTTTTACTTTTAACTTGTAATGCGATCACAACCTGAAGAGGACAAAAGTTTACTTCTAGCATTGTTAACGCACAAGCGGGAGTGCTAAATAGTTTTCCATTTGTAATCTAGCCCTATATCGGCCAAGATTACAATTAGAGATATTGATAGCACAAGGCGCACTGTGGGCTGACACTAAGAATATGGGCCGACACTAAGAATAATGCTAGTGCAAAAACTTTTTATTTTCAACTTTGCACATTCTGACTAGCATAAAAATCTTAATTCTAGTGGAGTTATCACTATTGCGAAACGCAAAATATATTTCTTGAAACACATAATGCTAGATTCTATTCTAGCTGATATTTTTTTATGGAATTTGCAGAAAAAATGTATGAGTTGGTTTGAGTAGATAAAAAAAATACTGGTAACAATTATAAGGATTGTATAAATAGAAACAACTTTCTGCCGTTACTTTTTAATTAACCCCTTAATGACCACAGCACTTTTCCATTTTCTGTCCGTTTGGGACCAAGGCTATTTTTACATTTCTGCAGTGTTTGTGTTTAGCTGTAATTTTCCCCTTACTCATTTAATGTACCCACACATATTATATACCGTTTTTCTCGCCATTAAATGGACTTTCAAAATATACCATTATTTTCATCATATCTTATAATTTACTATAAAAAAAATTATAAAATATGAGGAAAAAATGGAAAAAAACACACTTTTTCTAACTTTGACCCCCAAAATCTGTTATACATCTACAACCACCAAAAAAAACATATGCTAAATAGTTTCTAAATTATGTCCTGAGTTTAGAAATACCCAATGTTTACATGTTCTTTGCTTTTTTTGCAAGTTATAGGGCCATAAATACAAGTAGCACTTTGCTATTTCCAAACCACTTTTTTTCAGAATTAGCGATAGTTATATTGGGACACTGATATCTTTCAGGAATCCCTGAATATCCATTGACATGTACATATTTTTTTTTAGAAGACATCCCAAAGTATTGATCTAGGCCCATTTTGGTATATTTCATGCCACCATTTAACCGCCAAATGCGATCAAATAAAAAAAATTGTTCACTTTTTCACAATTTTTTTCACAAACTTTAAGTTTCTCACTGAAATTATTTACAAAAAACTTATGCAATTATAGCATACATGGTTGTAAATGCTTCTCTGGGATCCCCTTTGTTCATAAATAGCAGACATATATGGCTTTGGTTTTGCTTTTTACTAATTAGAAGGCTGCTAAATGCGACTGTGCACCACACGTGTATTATGCCCAGCAGTGAAGGGGTTAATTAGGGAGCATGTAGGGAGCTTCTAGGGTTAATTTTAGCTTCAGTGTAGTGTAGTAGACAACCCCAAGTATTGATTTAGGCCCATTTTTGTATATTTCATGCCACCATTTCACCGCCAAATGCAATCAAATTAAAAAAAACGGTTTAGGTTTCTCACTAAAATTATTTACAAACAGCATGTGCAATTATGGCACAAATGGTTGTAAATGGTTCTCTGGGATCCCCTTTGTTCAGAAATAACAGACATATATGACTTTGGCGTTGCTTTTTGGTAATTAGAAGGCCGCTAAGTGCTGCTGCGCATCACACGTGTATTATGGCTAGCAGTGAAGGGGTTAATTAGGTAGTTTGTAGGGAGCTTGCAGGGTTAATTTTAGCTTTAGTGTAGAGATCAGCCTCCCACCTGACACATCAGACCCCCTGATCCCTCCCAAACAGCTCCCTTCCCTCCCCCACCCCACAATTGTCCCCGCCATCTTAAGTACAGGTAAAAAGTATGCCAGTACTAAAATAAAAGTGTTTTTTTTTAAAAAAATAAAATACATTTTCAGCATATTTACATATGCTATTTTGTAGGATCCCCCCTTAGCCCCCAACCTCCCTGATCCCCCCCAAAACAGCTCTCTAACCCCCCCCCCCCTCTGCCTTATTGGGGGCCATCTTGGGTCTGTCAGTACCCAGTTTGCAAGAAAAATGGTTTTTTTTTTTTAATGATTATGTTATTTTTCTGTAGTGTAGCTTCCCCCCCCCCCCACAGACCAATCCCCCACCCCCTGATTAAGGTATTTTATATAGATTAACACTATTTTTTATTAACTTTTAAACTTTTGATACAAACTTTTTTTCTGTAGTGTACACATCATCAAGGCCACCGATGGCCGCCACCCGCCTCCCGAACCGGCTCCCACCCACCAACGAATTTAGCCGGTGATGTCCGGTGCAGAGAGGGCCACAGAGTGGCTCTCTCTGCACCGGATTGCTAAAAAAGGTTATTGCAGGATGCCTCAATATCGAGGCATCACTGCAATAACCGGAAAGCAACTGGAAGCGAGCAGGATCGCTTCCAGCTGCTTTCCAGACCAAGGACGTACGCCACACGTCCTCGGTCATTAAGTGTATTTTTTTTGAGGACGTGTGGCGTACGTCCTTGGTCGTTAAGGGGTTAAAAAAAAAATTAATTAAAGAAAAATAAAAAAAACTTGAGTGTCATTTTACTTTTGTGTTGCTTTTGTCAAATTTGTTAAAAAATGTTAGCCAACTTTTCAGTGATCCAAGATTTTAAAAAGAAGTACACAGATGTTCGTAAATACCAGCAATAGCTTTATTCCATCAGACATTCTCCAGAAGCACCCTTTCAGTCAACTGAAATTTACTGCAGTTTCTCCTGCTCAGATGGATGAAAGTCTGCAATAACTCAAATCAGGTTCAATTGTTTTAACTTTAGTTAAATTCAAGAGAAATGTGGGAATCCCCATTTACCCAAATAAAGAAAAATTCTAATGTCATGGTCTCTTAATTAAAGCCATGTGACTTTAAGACCAAATTAAATTAGCAAAAACCTGAAATATTAGCAAAATGTTTTCTAAGAAATCTGACTTTCTAATCTTAATTGTGAAGTATATTTACTTATGATAAATAAATAATAGTAAAAATAATGCAGAAATAGATTTACCTCTATGGCAAGGCAATATCATAGAGTGAGAACCAGCATTTATGAAATCTCTCAATATTAATGATGGCATATTTTATGAGTTGTGTGTGTGCATATTTTTAATTAACCACTTATAAAAGTTTAATTTGCACCAATTTAAAATAAAAAAACAGGTAGGTATAAATTAAAGCAAAAAAATACATTGTAGTATATTCCAAATAATTATTAGCTCAGATGTGTGAAACTTCAGCTCATGTATTTTAGATTTTTTTTTTTTTCAATGGTAGTCTACAGAGCCCAGGAGTAGCCAAGAAGTATTTTTTATTGAATCTCTGACAATTTAGTAAATCCTGCCCACAAATTAATAAAAACATATGCATGAGTTAGCCAATCATGCCCAAAATATCTTTTATCATGCACACATGTTCTTAATTAGTTAATTGGAAGGGGTTACCTTACATCAGCATATACAATGAGTTTTCATGAGTGACTCCTTATCTTTATATCATACCCACAAACATACCTTATGGGTATTAAATGTATTTCAAACACATGTAAATACGTTGAAGATAATTTATATTCAATTATTTGTAAGGGGCTGTATTTCCAGTTTCTTGCAGCAGTGGCAATACACTTTTCTTTCACTAATGAGCAATTACTTTGGAATCAACAAAGTTTTATGTCGGTTGGTTTTCAAGCATTTGTATAGCACAATCATTTGGTTGTGTTTCTCTAGATAATGCTAGGAACAATGGATTTGGAATACTGATAGAGAACTGTGGGTAATAGAGTTAAGAGGTATAAGTAGGCTAACTGGAAGTCCCACTTTTACTGGGATTGTCCCGGTTTCGAGGCGCTGTCCCAGTGTCCCACCCAGTTGTTCATTCGGTCCCAGTAGGGTTGCCACCTCCAGGTTTCAAATCATATGTCCAGGTTTCAGACCACCTGAAACCCAGACACATTATTCAAAATGACTGGACTGTGGCTCTCCAGCATAGTTGGATGCTGGTACTTTGTTACATACAGCCCTGCTTAGCTTAACGTTCGTGTCCATCAAAGTTTACATTTAGAGCTAGATTTATTAAAGCTGAGGTGCCTCAACTCGCCTGTGGCGGGGCGAAAATACCCGCAGGTATTCGGCATTGCACATGAGCGCAGACTGAGGAGATTGACAATTCCTGCCCGTGCGTGATTGGCTGTGCACGGGCAGGAGCTGTCAATCTCCTTGGTCTGAATTTCGCCACATTAGAGGTGGCGAAGAGGCTAGGGAAGCAGCGGGCTGGTGATCGCTGCTTGATAAATGACGGTGAGTAAGTTCTTGTGAGAACTTGCAGCCATAGGGTGTTAATAAATCTAGCCCTTAGTAATACAGGCTGAGTGAGCAGCATAGGGCTTTTTTAATTTTGTAGTACTACTTGGTTTATGTTTCTAAGAATTTAACAACCCCCCCCCCCCCGGACCCCTGGTGACATTGCCGGTAATACACCTTTAGGGGAATCATATGGGTATGACTAGGAAGTACAGACAGGAAGGATTTTTGGCCTGGATCTTGCTTTACTTCATGCAGGATAGCATTTTGGCTATAATCTTCCTGCATTATGGTATAGAGTAGGCTCTTAAACAGCTTTAGCAGGTACGTGTTTCTTTTTTACTTTTATTCAATGTTGTTTTTATGCCTTATCAGTATTTGGCTCTGTTCCTTAATTAGACACATAAAACACATATTACACTGCAGATATTAAATTGTGAAATTGATAATTATGAAAGTGATAATTATGCTTGATGTTTGGCATTATTTAGAATCTGAGATTTAGATTAATGATTTATTTGCCATGACAACGTAATGGTGCCTTTTTCACTAGGGGGTGGTGTTATGGTCTATTTAAACTGTGTGATTCACTTGTTTGAGGAAGGGTAGAGTATCCACGAAACATTACACACATAAAAGCTACTACTTTAAAAGGACCGGTAATTGCCACGCCCCCAACCACACCTCCACTGGCACCGCACCAGGTGGTCCCAGTTTCACCTCTAAAAATTATGGTAAGCCTAGGTATAAGCAAATATTAGTGGAGCTCTTAGCAGAAAAAGCAAAGCAACATAGGTTTCATTGTGAATTCTCTTCATCTTATGTCAAAATTTTTGTGCACAATTTAGCAAATCCTGTACATGATTAAAAAAAAAATTGCTTCAAAAAATGGCCACTGTGGGGCTCCATGATATT